>NC_053129.1:30642527-30910027 GCF_010015445.1 Perca fluviatilis | reverse complement strand
CATTATCTTGGCAATTTAGGAGCAACGATTCCCCAAACCTGCTTATTTCCAGTGTAACAAATTTATTCTGATTTTTATTTTGTAGTAACGAGTAACAAGATGCTGAGGGGAAATGTAGAGGAGTAAAAGTATACAATTTTCCTCGAAATATAAATAATGAAGTAAAGTACAGATACGTGATAATTCTACTTAAGTACAGTAGCAAGTATTTGTACCGTCACATTCCAACACTGCTTGATGTCACTTAGTAATGGCGGGCTCTGAAACAGGGATGTCTGACTTTGCTGAAGGCCTGTTGCCTCTTTCGCTTGTTCCTGTATCCTCGTGCCGCTTCCTCGCCTCCCGCTCAAAATAAATGTCAGCTGGGAGGGGGGCTAAGAGCGAGGAGAGGGGGAGGATGTACAAACTGAGAAATGAGAGGAGGAGTTACCATTGTAATGCTGTTGTTGTAGTACCTCCTCTTTGATCACCGCTGAAATGACTGGAATGGAAATTACATGTTAATAACATTTTCCATTACCGGTACTCTGAGGAAATGCATCGATCAACAGAAATACAAGTTAGAGTTTTATTTCAGTGGAAACACTGCTAGTGTTATATAAACCATGATAGATTTATAATGTTTTTTACATTTCAGGCTAATAGAAAACTAATAGAGCCTTTAGATGATACTAAAATCACCCCACCATAAAAGGCTTAACATTTAATTCTCTGTAATGTTGTGCAATTTCTGTTTAATATGCACACTGAAGTAATGCATTTTAACTCTCTGGGGCTTACAACAGGCTGGTTGGTGGGGTGGAGGCTATTTCTCAACTCATTTCTTTCTAAATTAGCTCAACTTGACCACAAAGAGGAAACAGATTGCATACAGATCAGCAGCAGAGGAGAACAGTCTCACACAACGTCTTGTCTGCTGACAGAGAATGGACGCCAAACGTCTACTGGAATTAATCCTTATTTTTGTGCTTCACTTTCAAGGTAAACCTCGTTTTCTTATTTAAATGTTAATCATAATTTAACACGGCTTTTATTACTGTTAAATAAAGGCCAGTGTGACAAACTGCTACCAGGAACAAGCCGCTATGTTCCTGCTTTAGTGTAAGTAAAAACAGGATTGAAATTATGAGTTGTGAGTTTATTTTTTTGATAGATTGTGAAATGTATATTGTGTCATGTGTGTGCAGATGTCAAGGACGGAAAAAGTTAACAGTAGTTATAAAGTAATGATCAAAAGCTTGTCCACTATCCGCTCCTTGTGGTTTCTTTAAACCCACACCTAATGTGATATGAATATTCATGTTTTTACCCAAGTGTTATGAATATTTATGTATTTACATTATGAATTGATGCAGTTAGTGCACAGAGGAACACAAGACACAAATACAATAACATCAGCTGTGCAGATTTAATTTGATCTCAACCTCTGCTTATTGTTGGTGTTTTTCTTATGGTTTTAACAGGATAATTAAGTTGTATATATTTCCCAAAGAGCCTTATGATTCAATAATTAACTGAGACATAAATGAAAAAGTCTGTCTGAAAAAGACTGTCTCTGTGCAGATATCGTATGTGTCAAATCTTACACGTGTGTTCTTTCTGTCCATCAGGCATCAGTGGAAGAGAATTCTTTTCTCTATAAGAGACCTGGAGAAGAAGCCGTTCTGTCCTGTACCACTGAATCATCCTCCCCCCCAACATGCTCCATGGTTACATGGCTTTACAACAGAGATCGAGTTCAGACTCTCATTGAGGTCAGGAATGGAAAAGTTAGAGAGAACTCAGCCCGAGCTGCCAGGCTGAGTGTGAACACTGACTGCTCTTTGGTCATTAACAACATCACTGCTGAGGATGCTGGTCAATACACCTGTCGGCAGGGGGGAGACACTAAAACTGATGAAGTTACATATCTAAGTGTTCTGACAAGTGAGTATCATTTCCATAAAAATCTCAAAAGGAAATTCTACTTTTGGGACATGCTTTTTTGGGGACAAAATGTGTGCCGAGCTCAGCCTCATTCCAGCTGAACACCCTCTTCCTGTCACTTGTTGAAATGCTTCTGAAAGGGTTTGAGTCCATTTGGTTCAGTCCACCTTCACACTTTGTTTAACTCAGTAAAACAAGGAATAGAAACATAGAAAAGAAACTGGTCCAGATCTTGTAGTAAAGTCGCTGACTGTAAGAGGAAACATGTTTATGCTGAGTCAGCAGTTATCAGGGGAGGCTGTGGCTCAGGAGCTATGTGTGAATGGGGACTGTAGTGTGTAAAGTGCTTTGAGTGTTTAAGACTAGAAAAACGCAATATAAATAAATGCAATCCATTTACCATCACTTGTTTTCTCTCAGTCTCTCCATCTCCACCAGACGCTGATCCAAAGAGGGAAGGTCAAGTCACATTAGAGTGCTCTCTGTTTAGAATAAGAGACCGTCCTTGTCTAGAGAACAGCATCCGCTGGGTGGATGAGACAGGAGCTGAGCTGCTTGGTGAAGGTGATGGGTACCGTGTCCTCCAACAGACGGACTGTGTCTCCTTTCTGACTGTGAAGCGTCAGAGTGGCCACGACAGGAAGTACACCTGCCAGTTTGTTGAGGAGAAGAATGTAAAGATAGAGGCTGACTACACACCTGACTTCAACGGTAGGAATCAGAAAAAAAATAAAAGAATTTGACCCAAAACTCTATCTGATTATTTACATGTAAATCCTGTAAATTGCTTGTCATCAGGAAATTTGTCTATGTGTTTTAAGAAGAGAGGTCACATTGTCAAACGTGTGAGTTGCATATTTAGTTATGACTTACGTTTCTTTGTCTTTTCTTTGGTAAACTATCCTCTGACCACAGATCCTAATCAGATCTACATCATCATCGGGGGTGTGGTCGGGGCGGTGGTAGTGCTGGTCGTCATCGCCGCTGTTCTCATCATATACAGGAAGAGAGCCAACGTGACAGAGGGTCAGTGAAACATAATGTGATACACATAAGATACACTTTATGATATTTGAACAACAATGTACCCTGAGATCAAAGATCTGTATTATGATAAGTGGTCACATTGAGCCCAGTAATGTCAGATGTAAAAATAACTTTCCATTCCCTTTTCTGTGGGTTGAGCGTGTTTAATTGTGCTTAAACCATGGCCACTGTCATTTGCAAGTAATTCAACCTGGCCTGTGACCCTGTATGCATACATACATACATCTATGTATGCTAATAATGTGCAATAGTGCGACATTCATACAGCTATGTATGCTAATTATTTT
Organism: Perca fluviatilis; assembly: GCF_010015445.1. Classification (NCBI taxonomy): domain Eukaryota; kingdom Metazoa; phylum Chordata; class Actinopteri; order Perciformes; family Percidae; genus Perca; species Perca fluviatilis. The sequence goes on along the minus strand of NC_053129.1, from coordinate 30,906,767 downwards.
GCCATAATACATGCACACACGCGTCTGTGTGAACAAAACGTGTGCAATAGGGTGATGTGCAATAACACTTGCACCCTTAAAACCTTAATGGCCCGGACACAATAGAGCCGATAATCGGCCGTCGGACAGTCTGGCGAGATCGGTGACTCGAGTCTGTTCGGTGTGTTCCGTGCCGTCGTCTGTCCGAGGGGCCGTCGTCCTTCATTTTAGCCGTTTTGACATGTATAATCAGCGGGGCGGGCACTACCGGCAGTTGGACTCAAATGACCCATCTGATTGGTGGAGTGCTAACCTGGAAACAAGAAGCGGAATGAGCGTGACTAGAGTCTCTCAAAATCAGACGAAAATCTTTTAAACTGTCTTTGTCGATGTGAAATGAAGACAGATTCAGCAACTGCACGGCCTATTTCTCTCTTAAAATGTTTTCAGAAACACGTTTCGGTGAACTATTTTAGTAAAATATGAGATCGTATTCTGAACAACCTGCCATGACAGTCTGGCTTTGAATTTCCGGAGAAACCAGACCCACGTGACGCATTCGTCCAATCAGCTGCCGGTTTTCATTTGTGGGCGACAATACAGATTAGCGCCGCCTGCTGTTATGGAGACGTATTACGTCTCGTCGTTTTGGTGTGTTCCGAGGCACTTTTTTGACCAATTTGGGGAGAGTGATCAGCCCAACTGCCTTTTCTGCCGACGTTTGGCCGTCGGCTCTGTGTGTCCAGGCTTTAACACTTAACCGTCCTGTTGTCCTCGGGTCAAATTTCACCCGTTTTCAAAAAGTTTCTATCAGAAATTTGGGTTTCTTGCAACCAAATTGTCAAAAGAAATAATGTGGATGGTTCCTACAACGCTCTTTATTAGTAAAATAAATGATCGGTTCACTACTCTTATTCAATTTTATAGCATTTGAAGAAAAATGTGATGATAGAACATCAAAAGAAAAGTGACAAAAATGACAGAAAAAACAACAAAAACTTCTTTTACGGTTTTCCTATTGATTTATTGTGTAGAAACTTGTTATTTTAACATCAACCTGCCAAAGGGACTAAAGATGTAAATTAGCTACAGGCTATATTCTTGTATATTTACATGAATCTTCATTAATATGCACTTTTCCTGTTTTAAAATCTCAAACCAGAGTAATGTGTGAGGTGTCCGAGAAGTGACCCAAAGTGTTTTCCGCTGCCTCAGTATGAATACAATGTGTTTAATGTACGTAATGATTATATTTGAAGACTAATCTTTGAAATTTTACCTTTGTTCCAGATGTTCCGAAACCAACTCAACACCCTGTGAGTAAAATGTATTTTTATATGACACAATCACGCACATTTTCATTTAGATTTCTTGAATATATGTACTCATACGATATTAACCGTTTCAACATTTGCCACTGATAGTATTTGGTTAATTAGGACATTAGAAGAAGCCTCAGGTCAGCAAATGTCCGTCAGTGGTTCACTAATCTTTGGCTTGTCTCATGATGCAGAAATACAAATTCATCCAGTGAAATCCTGCTCAATTCATTTGAGGGAAATATTTGCAATCAGCATATTCACTTCCTTTGTTATGGGATTCAGAGAATGTCGGACCCAAATGCAGAGACAGCAGGCAGTGGTGAGCTTGACGATTTAATACAATAAAATCCATACAAACAAAAGGAGTCCAAAACGTAGTGGAAGTCAAAAAACAGGAATCACAAGAAACAGGAACACAGAGACAAAGGGGTAGACACACACACACACACACACACACACACACACACACACACACACACACACACACACACACACACACACACACACACACACACACACACACACACACACACACACACAATCACAATCACACAATCCAATACAGAACAATGATCTGACACGAGAAAAAGACAACACAGAGACTAAATACAAGAGGTAACGAGGGTGAAACAAGGAAGAGGTGACACAAGGGCTCAGGAACAGGTGAAACACATCAGGGTGGGGCAGACAACAACATAGGCGGGAAAACACAAGGCAGGAAGTAAAAACAAGACATGACAAGGGGGACAAACCGACTGTTGTTGTGAAGTGTTGCCGGACCTTCATTTTATATATCCTGGTCCTGGATAGATATGAGAATGAGGCACCATCTCTGGCATCTTCATCAAGTTTCACTGCAAATGGATACTGAAAAAAATAAAAACAAAACACCAACAAGAAAAGTGAACTTAACTTAAAAGGTCTAGGATTGTAAATCGATGTGGGTACATATTAAGTAACAAAAAGCATACTTACTTACACTGAGAAGTTCAGACTAATTCCACTAAACCCAATTAAGGTCATGTAAAATCCAAAAATGGCACATGGCAACAATGAATATCTGTGCTCACTGCTGCCACTGGAGGCCAGAAGCTGTATTACAACAACAAGGATGTAGAAGGTCTGTTTGTCTTCACTGTAAAGGCAAAGTTAAGTTATATTTTTTTGTGAAGCACTGTGTTGTTTGTACTCAGGGCGAGCCAGAGAGCAATCTGACCTATGTCACTGTAAACCATGCTAATCAGCAGGCCTCTTCTTACAAAAAGGTGAGTGACACATTCTATTCATTCAGCTATGATTGATTTTTAACTTCTGTAATGACTTAAAGGAGCAGACTGTAGGATTTAGGGAGATCTGTTGGCAGAAATGGAAAACAATATTCCAAGGTTTTTCTTAGGTTTGTGGTAGACTTAGGTGCATGTATTTGGAGGGGATTTAGGGGTCCTCCCTCAAGAAAAAAAAAAAAAAAGCTCTCATAATAATAACACTCAAAAAGCTTAAAGACAAAACTTGCTGAAGAAGTCCACTGGAGAAACATCTACATTCATTACATCTTAGAAAAGTTACTTAGTTAGTTTTGATTCTTACATTGATTTTACATTCATTCGGTTTAGGTCAGGGGTGTCAAACATGCGGTCCATGGACCAGAATCGGCCCACCAAAGGGTCCAATCAGGCCCACTGGATGACTTTGCAAAGTGTGCTAATTGTGGAGAATTAATTCATTCCAATTCCAAATTTACCTCTTTAATATCAGACACTTAATCCAAGTTCTCTTTCCGTAAATTAACGACTTTAATCTTAGAAATTAGAGTTTTTTTCTCAGAATATTAGCCCTTAGTTTATAGTTTGGTTGCAACAGTTCGGGGAAGACTCTTTTTCTGTTTCAACATGATAGTGTCCCCGTGCACAAAACCAGAGTTCTGACCCTAACCCCATCCATGGCCCATCTTTTGGAATCAGATGTCCAACATGTCCTGTTGTCCTCGGGTCAAATTTGACCCGTTTTCAAAGTTTCTATGGACTAAAATCTTTAACTATTACATCACATTCATTTTAACCTTTACATTAAACACATTTCCTATTTATTTACTGTATGAGACTATGAATATAAACTATAAATTTACTATGAATTTTGCATTAATTATGCGTCATAAACACAGCACATATTTAACAGCACTTCCACTGCCCAAAAATAACATGGATGGTTACATCCAACACTCTTCACAAGTAAAATTAAGGATCAGATCTCCACTTTCATAGAATTTTGGGTGTTTTATTAAATTTGAAAAACAATGAAATGGTTTCTAAACAGTATCCTGACTAAACTTTGACAGTATGTGATTATTCAATTTCAATTCCATTAAATTGTATTTATAGTATCAAATAAAATAACAAATCATAACAAGAGTTATCTCAAGACACTTTACGGAAAGAGTAGGTCTAGACCACACTCTATAATTTACAAAGACCCATCAATTCCAATAATTCCCCCCAAGAGCAAGCTTTTAGTGCGACAGTGGAGAGGAAAAACTCCCTTTTAGGCAGAAGCCTCGAGTGGTGAGGAAAACGTCCTTTTAGGGAGAAACCTGTGACAGACCCAGGCTCTTGGTAGTTGGTGTCTGACGGGGCCGGTTGGGGGTTATGATGAACAGTGGCAATAATAGTCACAATAAAGATAATGGGACTATGACTAGAAATAGTAGTTCTAGTAGTTAATGGCGTAGCAGGGCACTGCAGGGCATAGCAGGACGTAGCAGGACGTAGCAGGGCTTAGCAGGGTGTAGCAGGACGTAGCAGGGCTTAGCAGGGTGTAGCAGGACGTAGCAGGGCTTAGCAGGGTGTAGCAGGACGTAGCAGGGTGTGGTGCAGGACCGCAGCGGCAGCTGCAACCATGATTTAGTGCCCCTCTAATCCAAGGAAAACTGCGAGGTAAGAAAACATAAGGACTCCGGGGGAATAAACTCCCCAGAGCTAATCCAGATTATCCACTCAATCTTAACTATTTGTCGAAATAATTCATAATTTCATATTTTTTTTAACAAGAAAATTAGGTATAATTTCATAGAAATTAGGTTTATTGACCATGAGTTTAAAAAAAAGAAATGTAGAACTAGTGGCAATAAGTTGATGTTAGTGGTGAATCTGGTGGTAGGGAAAGAAAACGCAGAAAAAAGCGTCAGAAATCTTGAAGAAAAGCGTCTAAAAAAGGGTTAACCCGGGAGGACAATAAATTGCATGGTCAACAGGAAGGCCACACAAGGGATCAACTTTTGGCAGTGGAGAGTATCTTTTCATTTCCAAGCCTGAAACCTTTTTCCATATACTGAAAGAAAGCAAATGACTTACCAGAAAATAGAGCTCACCATAAGGTTTGGTAAATATAGATCATATTGTAGTTACTAGCGTGAATCATGTAACACCTCCTGTTTGTGTCATACAGGTCAAAAAGGAGGAGGTGATGTATTCTACAGTCAGAAGTCAGAAGACAGAAGCAGACGAGGATCCCAGCAGTCTCTACAGCAATGTCAGAAAACTGAAATAAATCAGAGGAAATGCGACTTCTCACAAAAAATCCTCCCGTCAGAGTGTTTTCTGTCTGTTGAGGAGTGGACAGTTGGATTGGTGCTTTGTTTTTGTTTTTTTAGTTTGTGTTGTACTGGCTTTTCTCAGCACCTGGTAAGGACGCCCCCCCCCCGGGCGCCTCCCTAGGGAGGTTTTTCCAGGCATGTCCAGCTGGTAATAGGCCTCGGGGGAAGACCCAGGACTAGGTGGAGAGATTATATGTCCATCCTGGCCTGGGAACGTCTTTGGATCCCCCAGTCAGAGTTGGATGTTGTGGATCATGAAGGGAAGTTTGGGGTCACCTGTTGGAGCTGCTGCTCCCGCGACGCAACCCCGGATAAGCGGATGGATGGATGGATGTATGGATGGATGGATGGATGGATGGATGGATGGATGGATGGATGGCTTTGCTTAGCATTAAGATAATACTGCACACTGTCGGTCCTACTTGGTGTTCTATTACTTAGCTGGTTTATGATTTTTAAAAACAAAACCCATTAAACAGAATTTGCAGCTTGGTTGTTCCTTATCACAAATATATGTTTTTATCAGGGCTGTCAAAATTAACGCGTTAATTTTTGCGTTAATTTTTTTATATTTAACTCGTTAAAAAAAATTAACGAAATTAATGCAGCTGTGTTTGTTTACTTCATGTGGCGGCTGAGAAACGTAATACGTCTCCATAAGAGCAGGCGGCGCTACTCTAGGAGGGATTTACCTGATTGAAGTAGGCCCTACGGGGCCGTCAAGAGAGTGAAACACGGACCAGTAAGATCCCAAAAGAAAAAAAGATGATGTGTTAGAATCCAGAAATGAATGAGCACGGGCTATAAACGGGACCGAGTACTAGTTCCGACATGTTGTCTCATCAGGAGAGATGCGCCACCGGTAAGCTGCTGTTTCGCTACATGCGCCGTGCTGTGCTGCCCATATGTACGTGCGCGATTTGTTTGCTTGATAACTGTTACGTTGGTCACGCTGATAAAACCTTATTTGCAGTCTGATGTTTAACGCTGTTGACTCGATAGTATCCGTGACTATATTCCAGTAAATGTTTGAAATTGGGTGCGTCTCACTGTCACACAAGCTACTTCCTGGTTGCGGTGCTGGAAGGGAAATGTAGTCAATCGCTTTACATTGGTAATGGATTGCTGTGCACAGCGTCGCTATCTAAAACTACACTCAATGTTTTCACTTTAGGCCAACATACACCTTTGTGGTTTTGGGTTACTGGTTTAATGTATAACATTGATATTGATGTGCATTTCTGTGTTTAGATATATGTGCTTTGCTTAGTCATTCAGATTAAACACTGTGTATATTATAATATTTATGATATTAAGTACTGCCTAGATTGTAATTTATATTCTCTCTATATATATATATTTGTATATTATTCAGAATATGGTAATATTAGGTATGTGGCTAATATTGGGGGTGGTGACAAAAATCTGCTCTCAAGTTCGGACAGTTTCTAGCCGTTTCAGCAGGACTAAATAAGCCAAATTGTTGCTGCTGTTGTTCTGAAAGATATTAAACATTCTGAACTTAGCAGAACCTTTCCTTGTTTGTTTTCTCTTCATATTTGTAAAGTTAAGTGATTTAGCATTATTTAAATATCCATTACTACAAGCTTCAGTCTCAATTTAAAAATGCGATTAATCGCGATTAACTACAGCAAATTGTGCGATTAATTAGTTAATTTTTTTTAATCGATTGAAAGCCCTAGTTTTTATTGCTATGGATTGCAATTTTGTCGCTATAAAACAGATGGTTTTGACAAAGAGGAAAGGCTGCCGAGCATTACAGTCCTTATTGTTTCGGTTTTTCCAATATTTATGTCCAGATGTTCAGTTTTGCAACAAAAAATAATTTTAATTTACTTGTACTCTAATGTACCTGCTGCAACATCCATTTTAATTTGCACTTTTTTTCTGAACATAATTTAGCATCCAAAGATGGGATTTAGCATCTTATGGGGCATGAACTGCGAGCCTCACTGTTTTATTTCATTTTGGCAGTTGAGGTATTTTATTACAGTTTTTTTCGATTGCTAAACGACAGTGGGCACAACTGGAGTCACATGTGCAAAACTCAAACTACAGTCTGCACTACCTACAGTCACCTGAGCTAAACAGTTCACATCACCTGCAAAACTCATTCAAAGCAACACAACTCTTAACACACGTCTCAAACAGTATGCACAGGCCTCACTGAGATAACACACAGTGTCACTCAGAACACACTGAGAGTAAAAACACTAGCATCAAACACCAATACAGAAATTACAAACTTTCTCATCTTTACAGTTTGAACGATTAGAGTGACTTGACACTACTCAACAGTTTATTTAAGGAAAAAATATAGATTGTATAGCATACCAATTTTTACATAATGTAAACAAGAAGGAATGAAAATCAGCAGTTTTCTTCAATAAAGTATTTTGTCTCTAGTAATTTATGGAATTACTGGGGAAAAAAACTAAAGGTACATACGTAATAGTACCAAAGAATAGTGTGACTAATCCTGCCTCTCTCCAGCATCATGTGGCAAGTTTTCTTCATCACATTGGATGTCTGCATCATCTCTAAATACAAATGAATGTGGTGTTTCTATTGCTTTCACCTCCATTACTTTCTGAAAAACAGTAAGAATGCAGTTTTACTATTGTAAAGATATTGTGTTTTTCACTTTTTTTTTTATAGCTGTGTACATAACCTCTGGTGGGGCTTACCTCTACGCACAGTCTCGGTTCTGGAACTGTACTCCTGGATAGGGGTTGGACTCTTTTCTTCTCCGGAGTTGCTCAGGGTGTGCGGCGCCGGGCGGGTGTGGGGATACTAACAAGCCCCTGGCTGAGCGCCGCTGCGTTGGAGTTTACCCCGGTGGACGAGAGGTCGCCTCCCCTCGCCTGCGGGTTGTGGGGGAAAAACTCTGACTGTTGTTTGTGCATATGCACCAAACAGGAGTTCGAGTATCCGGCCTTTTGGAGACCTTGAGTGGAGTCCTGCATGGGAAGCCAGTGGGGAATCCATTGTTCTGCTGGGGACTGCACGCACGTGGGCAATGATGGAGACACCTGGAGAGGCGTGATTGGGAGGAACGGCCTCCCTGATCTAAACCAGAGTGGTTGTTTGTTGTTGGACTTCTGTGCTAGTCATGGATTGTCTATAACGAACACCATGTTCGAACTATAGGGATGCTCATAAGTGTACCTGGTACCAGAGCACCCCTAGGCCGAAGGTCAATGATCGATTTTATAATCGTTTCATCTGATCTGAGGCCGTATGTTTTGGACACTTTCGGGTGAAGAGAGGGGCAGAGCTGTCAACCGATCACCATCTGGTGGTGAGTTGGGTCAGGGGTGGGGAAGACTCTGGACAGACCTGGTAAGCCCAAACGTGTAGTGCGGGTAAATTGGGAACGTCTGGAGGAGGCCCCTGTCCAACGGACTTTCAACTTCGCACCTCCGGCGGAGCTTTTCGGTGCATCCCTGTGGAGGCTGGGGGCATTGAACCAGAGTGGACAATGTTCAAAGTTTCCATTGCTGAAGCTGCGTGAGGAGCTGTGGTCTTAGGGTCTTAGGTGCCTCAAGGGCGGTAACCCACGAACACCGTGGTGGACACCCGGTGGTCAGGGGAAGCCGTCCGACTGAAGAAGGAGTCTTTCCGGGATATGTTATCCCAGAGGACTCCGGAGGCAGTTGCAGGGTACCGAAGGGCCCGAAGGGCTACAGCCTCTGCCGTGAAAGAGAGGCAAAGCAGCGGGTGTGGGAGAGGTTTGGAGAAGACATGGAGAAGGACTTTCGGTCGGCACCAAAGTGCTTCTGGAAAACTGTTACGCCACCTCAGGAGGGGAAGCGGGGAACCATCAAGCTGTGTACAGTAAGGATGGGACACTGTTGACCTCAACTGAGGAGGTAATAGGGCGGTGGAAGGAGCATTTTGAGGAACTCCTGAATCCGACTAATACGCCCTCTATGTTAGAGGCAGAGCTGGAGGATGGGGAGGTTGTGCGTCGATTTCCCGGCGCGGAAGTCACTGATGTAGTCAAACAACTCCACAGTGGCAAAGCCCGGGGATTGATGAGATCCGTCCAGAAATGCTCAAGGCTCTGGGTGTGGAGGGGCTGTCCTGGTTGACACCGCGTCTCTTCAACATTGCGTGGAAGTCTGGAACAGTGCCAAAGGAGTGGCAGACTGGGGTGGTGGTTCCCCTTTTTAAAAGGGGGACCAGAGGGTGTGTGCCAATTACAGGGGTATCACACTTCTCAGCCTCCCTGGTAAAGTCTACTCCAAGGTGCTGGAAAGGAGGGTTCGGCCGATAGTCGAACCTCAGGTTGAGGAGGAACAATGCGGATTCCGTCCTGGTGCGTGGAACAACGGACCAGCTCTTCACTCGCAAAGGATCCTGGAGGGGCCTGGGAGTATGCTCAACCGGTCTACATGTGTTTTGTGGATTTGGAGAAAGTATGACCGGGTCCCCGGGAGATACTGTGGGAGGTGCTGCGGAGTATGGGGTGAGGGGTCTCTACTCAGGGCCATCAATCTCTGTACGACCAAAGTGAGAGCTGTGTCCGGGTTCACCGGCAGTAAGTCGGACTTCGTTTCAGGTGAGGGTTGGCCTCCGCCAGGGCTGCGCTTTGTCACCAATCCTGTTTGTAATATTTATGGACAGGATATCGAGGTAGTCGGGGTGGGGAGGGGTTGCGGTTCGGTGGGCTGGGGATCTCGCCGCTGCTTTTGCAGATGATGTGGTCCTGATGGCATCATCGGCCTGCGACCTTCAGCACTCACTGGATCGGTTCGCAGCCGAGTGTGAAGCGGTTGGGATGAGGATCAGCACCTCTAAATCGGAGGCCATGGTTCTCAGCAGGAAACCGATGGAATGCCTTCTCCAGGTAGGGAATGAGTCCTTACCCCAAGTGAAGGAGTTCAAGTACCTTGGGGTTTTGTTCGGCGTGAGGGACAATGGAGCGGGAGTTGGTCGGAGAATCGGTAGCGGAGTGCGGGATTACATTCCATCTATCGCACCGTTGTAGCCGAGAAGCTGAGCCAGAAGGCAAAGCTCTCGATCTACCGGTCAGTTTTCGTTCCTACCCTCACCTATGGTCATGAAGGCTGGGTCATGACCGAAGAAACCGAGATCCAGGGTGCAAGCGGCCGAAATGGGTTTCCTCAGGAGGGTGGCTGGCGTCTCCCTTAGAGATAGGGTGAAGCTCAGTCATCCGTGAGGAGCTCGAGATGAGACCCTGCTCCTTGCGTCGAAAGGAGCCAGTTGAGGTGGTTCGGGCATCTGGTGAGGATGCCCCTGGGCGCCTCCCCTAGGGAGGTGTTCCAGGCACGTCCAGCTGGGAGGAGGCCTCGGGGAAGACCCAGGACTAGGTGGAGGGATTATATCTCTAACCTGGCCTGGGAACGCCTCGGGATCCCCCAGTCGGAGCTGGTTAATGTTGCTCGGGAAAGGGAAGTTTGGGGTCCCCTGCTGGAGCTGCTCCCCCCGCGACCCGACACCGGATAAGCGGACAAAGATGGATGGATGGATGGATGGTACATAACCTCAGACATCTTACCTGGACATATTGGTATATTTGCTCTTTTACCCGTTTCAGTACAGTGTATGATTGTTTCATTCTTATTTGGTGTTTGTATACAAAAAAAGACTTTCTGAGCTTTCTCTGTATAAATACCATATATGTTCACTAACTAGTCTAAAACAAGACACCTGCTTAGGCTTTCAGCTAAAATTGCAATCAGCAGTGTTTGATAGGCGCACCAGACTGAAATCTATTCTGTTTTGAATGTGTGGTTAACAGTTTTGACAGCAATGTGTTAGCATTTGAACAAAGTGCTGTAAATCTACAGTGTTTTGCACGTTGTGGTTAAAGTCATGGGATAAGTGTGTAGAGTTTTGAAAACTGTGTTCAAGCAATGAAAAATGAGCTAGAGTTTGGTCCACATGAACTGCTGCTGTGCAGACTGTAGTTAGAGTTTTGCACATGTGACTCCAGTTGTGCCCACTGTCGTTTAGCAATCGAAAAAAACTGTATGTTGTAATTTTGTGTCATACTGCATTAGCACTGCTACGATATCCAGTAAAAAGATTCAAATTGATGTAAAAAATTTAATAAAAGTCGGACTCACTTGACAGTATTTCTTCCTGCCTCATCTTTGACATTCAATCCTGAACTCGTCTGAATCTTGCTCCCACACAACTGATTACAGTTTTTTCGATTGCTAAACGACAGTGGGCACAACTGGAGTAACATGTGCAAAACTCTAACTACAGTCTGCACAGCAGCAGTTCATGTGGATCAAACTGTAGTTCATTTCTCATTGCTTGAATACAGTTTTCAAAACTCTACACACTTATCTCATGACTTTAACCACAACGTGCACAATACTGTAGATTTACAGCACTTTTTTCAAATGCTAACACACTGCTGTCAAAACTGTTAACCACACATTCAAAACAGAATAGATTCCAGTCTGGTGCCTATCAAACACTGCTGATTGGAATTTTAGCTGAAAACCTAAGCAGGTGTCTTGTTTTAGACTAGTTAGTGAACATATACAGTATTTATATAGAGAAAGCTCAGAAAGCCTTTTTTTGTATACAAACACTGTTGAGAGAAAATCCCGCACACTGACCATTACGCAAGCAATAATTTATTTAGAAAAATACAACGTTTCGGTCCCAGACCTTCATCAGGTAAATTTAAAAAATAATAAATAAATAAAAAATTTACCTGATGAAGGTCTGAGTTTTTTTTTTTTTTGACCAACGTTGTATTTTTCTAAATAAAAAAACTGCTTTGTACGCGCATTGAAGAAAAAAAAACGGCAAAAAAGGTTAGAAAGTTTGAAAAAAAAAGGAAGAAAAATTAGGAAAAAGATATAATTTTATTAAAAAATTTTTTTTTTTTTTTTAAAGATTATTATTAAAAAAAAAAAAAAAGAAGGATGGATGTTTTTTTTGTTTTATTTTTTTTATAATTATTTATTTTTTTAATTATATTTTTTTTTTAAAAAAAAAAAAAGAAATTGATAGAAATCTGAGAGGAAGAGTTAGGTGTGAGAGGGGTCGAGGTGGTCAGCGAAGACAAAGAACAGTAATATCTGATGAAATCAGAGCTACTGTGATTGACCATGTTCTTGTCCATGGTATGAGCATGAGGGAGGCTGGACAAAGGGTACAACCAAACATCAGTAGATTCACTGTGTCCACCATAATCCGAAGATTTAGAGAAGAGAACAGGTAATTACCTTTTTTTGACATTATAGTACAGTATGTAAATGGTGACAGCAATTACTGTATGACATACTATATACTGTACCACAGTATACTGTAAGTAAATATATGTTTCAGTACATCACTGTACCAATGTACTGTAGTATTGATAATGGAGGGTTGGTCCAACTGTTTGTAGGCCTAGTATTCCATGTATATTTTTGTAACTCCATGTTCTCTTTTTGTAGAATTGAAAAACTGCCACATGGGGGTGGGAGGACAGGTATTTTCTCCCCACACCAAGAGACCCTAATTGTTGATATGGTCCGTGAGAACAATGCCATTAAATGGAGTGAAATTCAGCAGAAGATCATTGAGGACCATGTACGTGTGACGAGATTTATCAACAGTGTCAGCCTCTCTACTGTTGATCGTGTCCTCAAGCGCAACAGACTGCGCATGAAACCGCTATACAACACTCACCAGCTCCTCATTTTCCTCAATCACATGCAAGATGCTCTGTTAGGGCAGCAGGATGAGCATCCCATCTATGTTGTTGTTTGGGACAATGTGAGTTTTCACAGAGCCCTCCAGGTTAGAGAGTGGTTCAATATGAACCAAGGTTGTATCAATCTTTGCCTTCCACCGTACTCCCCTTTCCTAAACCCCATTGAGGAATTCTTCTCCTCATGGCAGTGGAAGGTATATGAACGCCAACCTTACACCAGGGTAAATCTCCTGCAAGCCATGGGACTTGGCTGTGGTGACATAGGTGTGGAGGCATGCCAAGCCTGGATACGGCATGCCAGGGTTTTTTCCCGTCGTTGCGAGACAAAAATGTGGCGGTGATGTGGATGAAGTCCTGTGGCATGACCCAGTACGGAGACATGATGCTGTGGCTGAGTAATGCACTTATTTGTATATTTTTGTACTTTATTTTTACATGGGCACACAAGTGGCAAACGCATAAGATTTCTGTTTCTTTTTACAAGTGCTACGTGTAAATGCACAAGATTTCTGTTTTGTCTTTTTGTAAAAGTGCTAAATGCACAGTTTTTTTTTGTTTTGCAACATGCATTTAGCCTACAGTGAACAATAAACATTTATTTCTCCAGCTTCATGTCCTGAGCATTGTGTTTTCTATTTTTCTACGTAGTGTTTAGTGACTGTTCAGTAGTGTTTTTACAGTTTTTTTCGATTGCTAAACGACAGTGGGCACAACTGGAGTCACATGTGCAAAACTCTAACTACAGTCTGCACAGCAGCAGTTCATGTGGACCAAACTCTAGTTCATTTTTCATTGCTTGAACACAGTTTTCAAAACTCTACACACTTATCCCATGAGTTTAACCACAACGTGCACAACACTGTAGATCTACAGCACTTTTTTCAAATGCTAACACACTGCTGTCAAAACTGTTAACCACACATTCAAAACAGAATAGATTTCAGTCTGGTGCCTATCAAACACTGCTGATTGGAATTTTAGCTGAAAGCCTAAGCAGGTGTCTAGTTATAGACTAGTTAGTGAACATATATGGTATTTATACAGAGAAAGCTCAGAAAGTCTTTTTTTGTATACAAACACCAAATAAGAATGAAACAATTCTACACTGTACTGTTTGAGAGAAACGGGTAAAAGAGCAAATATACCAATATGTCCAGGTAAGATGTCTGAGGTTATGTAATGCCCGTAAAAAAAAAGTGAAAAACACTATATCTTTACAATAGTAAAACTGTGTTCTTACTGTTTTTCAGAAAGTAATGGAGGTGAAAGCAATAGAAACACCACATTACAGTAATTTGTATTTAGAGATAATGCATACATCCAATGTGATGAACTTGCCACATGATGCTGGAGAGAGGCAGGATTAGTCACACTATTCGTTGGTACTGTTATGTACCTTTAGTTTTTTCCCCCCAGTAATTCCATGAATTACTAGAGACAAAATACTTTATTGAAGAAAACTGATGATTTTCATTCCTTCTTGTTTACCTTATGTAAAAATTGGTATGCTATACAATCTATATTTTTTCCTTAAATAAACTGTTGAGTAGTGTCACTCAGTCACTCAAATTGTTCAAACTGTAAAGATGAGAAAGTTTGTAATTTCTGTATTGGTGTTTGATGCTAGTGTTTTTACCCTCAGTGTGTTCTGAGTGACACTGTGTGTTATCTCAATGAGGCCTGTGCATACTGTTTGAGACGTGTGTTAAGAGTTGTGTTGCTTTGAATGAGTTTTGCAGGTGATGTGAACTGTTTAGCTCAGGTGACTGTAGGTAGTGCAGACTGTAGTTTGAGTTTTGCACATGTGGCTTCAGTTGTGCCCACTGTCGTTTAGCAATCGAAAAAAACTGTAATTTTGATTCACTCGGGGCATGATTTGACAACATAGTTCAGTTTTGAGCACAGATTGGACTGTTTTGAGGTGAAAGTTTGGTTTTGCAAGAAGAGTCTGAGGTTTTGTGAATGTAGCTTGAAAATTGGGTTTTGTGTTCACAGTTTAGAGAAAAGGAGAGTAGCTTTCAAGAAATGTGTCTTAGCAATCGAGAAAAACTGTAATATATTGAAGCAAACTGCTGATTTTCATTCCTTCTTGTTTACCTTACGTGAAAATTGGTATATTACAAAATCTATATCTTTTCCTTAAAGAAACTATCGAGTTGTGTGAAGTCACTCAAATTGTCAAGTTTGTAATTTCTGTATTGGTGTTTGTTGCTAGTGTTTTTACTCTCAGTGTGTTCTGAGTGACAGTGTGTGTTATCTCAGTGAGGACTGTTCATAGTGTTTGGCTGTACTGAGCCTGTTTTGAGACGTGTGTTAAGAGTTGTGTTGCTTGGAATGACTTTTGCAGGTGATGTGAACTGTTTAGCTCAGGTGACTGTTGGTAATGCAGACTGTAGTTAGAGTTTGGCACATGTGGCTTCAGTTGTGGCCACTGTCGTTTAGCAATCGAAAAAAACTGTAAAGAGATCAACGCTGCATCATTTTAAAGCGTTATACCTGCGCTGTTGCATGTTTCAGCTCGTTAACTGCCAATCCCATTTTCAAAAAAATTCACAAGCGTTTTGAGTTCATCACAGCATGAAAATTGACTCACCGAGACTTTAATCTTTATTACGGTCCTCCTGTAGTTATATGTGATTAGTGAATTGGTTGCCTTCATCTTTTTAACACTGATTTATTTCTAGCCAAAGTTATGTTACCATATTTGGCAATGCATCTGAGAACAGGGACGGTGTTGAATCTCCTTACTGCTGAGTGCAATAACACTCTAACATCCAAGACAATCTGTAAGAAAATGCAGATTCCGAAAATAATCCATGCTCAATATTGTATTGCGATGTGACCATAAAGTGACTTTGATGAAATAATAAAGGTGACTAAATGTTGACTGTGATAGACCACTATATCTAGAGAACATTTTTAAGCATTTGTGGGTTGATTTTCATGGTCAAATTAACTTCTTGAGTAGTCGGTGCTTTCTTCTGCAAATAATTGTGACTTCAGCTGCTTACAGAGAGCTTTGTGTGTGTGTGTGTGTGTGTGTGTGTGTGTGTGTGTCTACACAGGAACCTAGTCGACCAGTAGTGACTGTTGATGATTCACCTCCTGGTAATTGGTCACTCAGCAGAATGACATCCCTGTTTTCTGGAGCGTAAATATCTTAAAAGGATGACAAAAGCCTGTTCAAAGTTTTCTTCAAATGGAAATCATTTATACTTTCCTGACCTCAGTAGTCCCAGACAACGTTTAACCCCTGTGTTGTCTTCCCATCAACCATGAAGTTGTTGTCTTTCCTTTAATAAAGTAAAAGAAATATTCCATTTGTATCTGTGGGCGTCAGTAATTTACAGTAGGCCAATATCATAACATAAAGAAGACCCATGCAACAAGCCACTGCAGAAGTTGTGCAGTTTGTTCTCCATAAATGTTGTTAATCACTGCATAATAAAAGCTAAAGCCAGAGTCTATCCATAGTTTTTACACTTTGGAACCTTGACATTTTTTTTTTCTTTACTTTATTATTTGAGGATGAGTACCTGTCGAGTATTTCCATGGTGCATACATTGATTTAGTTATAAGTCTAAAAGAAACGGTCTGTCTCAGATGTTCTCAGCTGACCTAAGACAAGGTTTAAGTCAACAACTGGAAACGGCACAGCAGGTCAAACTGATCCAAATGCAGCATCTATGTTATTCTTGTTATCTGCAGTGTTGTTTGTTAGGCTACTTCTATTTTGTAAGAATAGCCCTTTTCTGCCTTTGACTTGGAGTCCCACTTTCTCTCTTTTTATTTGCATTTCACAATGATATGATAACATACAGTACAGTGGTGACTGGCAGTGACAAATAAGGCATAATACTGGGCAACAGCATGTCAGTGACCAGCATGTCCCTTGCTCACCCACAAACCAATACGGGTCAGGTCAGGATAAGACAGGGACGAACGGCAGGGACGCAGGCACGCACGCACCCACACACACACACACACACACACACACACACACACACACACACACACACACACACACACACACACACACACACACACACACACACACACCATACAACCACCAACAAACAGAAAAGGGAATGAAATAAAGTAAGATAAACTGAAATACACAAAGACTCAAATAAGGACAGAAGAGAAGGAATACATAAATAGACATTAGTAACATAAATAGCTGGTTGGTTACCTGAGTTATACTGTCTTGTCTGTATGCCTACACTCTCAGGACAGATGTGTGAAAAATAACACATAATGTATACACACTTGGTTGGACAATATTTTGACTTTTTCTGTCTGTGTTGGTCAGGCGTGTGAAATATATGATTTTTCAAAACGCATTTATTGAACAATTCAATACATCATGTTTCAAAATAGTGTGTAGGACATTGACACATCCATTCTGAGAGTGTGTTTTAATTCGGGCCTCACCTATGCCATGCTGCACCCGTTTATCTAAAAACATTTTCTGATAAAAAGATAAAAAATACAGATTTGTTTTGCATTTGTGTTTACATTTGAGATTATACAAATACAAAAAACATCTTTTGAGGCATACTTCATTTGTGGATGTAGCATCCTAATTTAGGAGGAAGGCGGTCAACCATTAAATCTCGCACATTAACTGTGAGACTAACGATGACCCGCAAGGTCAGGGGTTAAACGCAGTCCCAGAGAATATTGGGAGCTAGCATTAGACAAATAGTAATGCATGTTTTGGTAATTATGGATATAAGAAGGTGGCTTAATGGAAAAGTAAATTCAACAGACAAGAATAAAGATACATCCATGCACGTAATGTTAACACGCAGCTGGAGCTGCTGGCTTTCCGGAGGGACCGACAGCACACGACAGGAGATCCCGACTGAGACGCGTCGTTGGCCAACGATGGCGGCTTCAACGGTGAGTCCAGTGTTGCTGACTGTTGTAGTTTTTTAACGCAAATTAGCGTACTGGCTGTATGCCAAACGATTAAAAGTTGGCAGTTGTGGGTAAACTCAGGGTTGTACGTTATGTTGCTGGCATTTTGGTGAAGTTAATCAGCTTTTTGCTTTCCTTGGAAAATTCACTGTGACGCAGTCATCCAGTGAGTGAGTTTTTTTTTTTTCTGTTAGTGTGATTAGCAATTTTGTAACATGTTTTTGTATCAAAACAAGGGCTTGTTAGGCACTACCTTAATACATAATTAATTTTTCTTATTAATTAATTCATTATCAGCAGTGTGAACTTGTCATTATGTAGTGGTGCTTGCATTTTATCACGTTTCCAACCATGTTTAAAGTCCAGACACTCCCCTTCAATCTGTTCTGTTCTGGCTACGGGCTTGTGTTTATGCATGGAAACTGCACATCTTTGCTCCACCTTGAATTTTGGCCCTCAAATAAGCAGCTGTTGGGACAATGCCATGCTTCTCCTCACTGGGGAAAAGTTCATTCACTGAAACTAGAAATATTGTAAGCCATATGTTCAGCACCCAATCATTTTTGGGCACCACACACATCAAATCAATATGAGCATTAAAACTAACTAAACTAACTTCTAAGATCTAATGATTGTAGTTGGACTTCTTTAGCAGGTTTTGTCTTTAAGCTTTTTGAGGGTTATTTGTGTATTATCTGCTCTAGCTTTTCCAAAATTTTGGACTCAGATATGGTTTAAACATCTACTTCTTTTACTCATTGTTTGTTTTATTTGGATCAGAAAAAAAGAGTACAGTACAAATGTTAAATGAATAACTGAGGTTAAAGATTCATCTTGACAGTAAAGTAGTAAATATAGTAAATCTTTAAAATATCCAAAGGGAATGGAATAATCTAGTTTGAGGGCAGTTTGCAGTTCATTGGTGCAATATGCATTGGACCTGGAACTAGTTTTTCCGAGGTTAGCACGTAACACGTAAGCAGTAATTTTGTACTGTGCTATTGAAATTTAAACGAAAGAAAAGATGCAAGATAGTTTGGAAGCTTTTAATTATTATTCCTTCTCGTTGGTAGTCCATTTGTGATACAAAGAGCAGTGTGCTTTTATCACTAATGCCACATTTTCATAAACAGGGTTTAACTGCTGACGTAGTAGTCTGGATCAACGTACTACATGCATTTCCCGGATAATTGCCAGACATCTGTAATCTGTGTTGCCATTTTCAAACTCTGTTCGCTTTGGGAAACAACAACAAACTTTGAGCTAGCGAGCTACACGCTGAAAATGGCAAGTTTAGAAGAAAAATATGGATCGTGCAACAAGGCAGGCCTACTTGGTTCCTTCGGGGAATGATTGTAAAGATTTACAAAGAATATGTTTTCTGCATTTACTCTCTAACTGGGACGTTTTCATTTGTGGAAATGTGCAAATGTTACACCAAACAAGTTCCATTCTGCAGAGCAGCCGTGTCTGCGTCCAGAGCTTAGCGCCGTCCTAGACGATTGTAATTAGTTTAAAGAAGTGCAAACAACCCAGAGTGTTTTTTTCCCTCTTGATATTAATCAATTCTGTTGCACTACATGGAATATAATGCTGTACAAAATAGTTTCTACTCTCTTGAACTGAGTTGAAGTTAGGGCTGCCCGATATTTTGTTTCATCGTCTACATCGCGATGTGCGTCACCGCGATAGTCACATGGCATGACGTGCGATGTTTACGCTACAACTTTTTTGCTGCTCGATTGAAAAGTAATCTTTCACCGTTCTCTTTTTAAATGATTGTAAGCGGCCGACCCTTCCCCTTTAAGACAGGTGACTATGTGGGCAACGTGTGTATGTGACGTAACGTTAGTCCGACTAGATTTGTTATAGCCGTGTGTACCGTAAGCGGCAGCTGCCACAGACACAGTGATGCACATCCTTTCCCATGGGTAGTGAACATGCAGTGGTCAATGTTTTATGTTGTTTCATTTTGAAGTGTGGAGTTACCAGAAAGCTGCTATACCAGCCAGGCTAAAGCTAATATAGTTATCCTAAAGAATCAAGGGGTCTGACCTAACTAACGTAACGGTTCAGAGCCGCGAAGCTGGAAACGTAACACTTATCTACAACAGCAGCGTGTGTCTGATATAACGTAATTTACAATGATTGAAGTGTTCTTGGATACAGTTGCTAGTCTGTGACATGCAGGCTCTGCATGTGCAGCGAACCACCAATCACAATCAATGTTGATCAATTTATCCAACAACCACAACCTGAAATTTAGAGGAATCAACATGCATGCATTATTAATATAATTGACATGTGCCTGGATTGATAGTATTATAAAAATACAATGGTGTCATGTGAGTCAACCATTGTATTTAACTACCTTATTTCTAGGGCTGGACGATTAACCGAAAATGTATCGATATCGAAATTCTGGTGCTGGTATCAACGTATTTTTCCCAAGCAGATCATTTTGATAATTTATTACTGTTGATAGGCCTACTTTGTCCTTTAAACCATTCTACCGCGTGTGTAGTCACGTGACTTCGCCCGGAGCAGTCAGCCGAATGGAAAGCATAATGGAGGATAACTCAAACATGGAGTCCGAGTCAAGTGAGCAACTTGTGCCCAAAAAAAACCCGCAGTGTACGTCGCCTGGAAACATTTTGGCTTCAGAAAAGAGGATTTAGAACAAGGTGATTAATTTTTGTTCATATATTGTTATCGAGGTAGAGTGCAACTAATCGTAACTAATTTTGATTTTAGGTCATATCGTGCAGCCCTACTTATTTCCTTCTCCAAAATCACTTCAGAAGAGTAGTCACTGCGCTTACTTGCTTTGGTGTTTGTAAAGTATTAAAATTCAACAAAAAATGATTCACATAAGAAAAGTTAATTATTTTTTACACATTTTTTTATGCACTCCCCTACAAAATCACCACAGTAGTCAAGAATGATTTATTATTTCCAAAAAGAGCTATTTTTTGGCATCCTGTAAAGATTTGTCTGTAGTCTTTTTTCATAGATATATATCGCAGGAAAAGGTTTTTTCCAATATTGTGCAGCCCTAGCATTTTCAAGCCCTACTGCTCACATACAGGAAACAGCACACAGTTTATGCAGTGAAGGGCTGAGGGTGAAGCCCACACGTGGAGTCAGATCCAGTTCATCCTCTGAAACTCCAGGAGGAGGAGTGAAACGAAAGTGCTGCAGGAGGCTGGTGAAGAAGATGAAGAGCTCCGTCCTGGCAAGACTCTCTCCAGGACAAATCCTCCGACCTGTGAGAGAGAGAGAGAGAGAGAGAGAGAGAGAGAGAGAGAACAAAGGAAAATGTTCATCTCATATGCAAGTAAATGAACAAGTGATGGTTAAATAACCACCACTTGTTCATTTACTTGCATATGTGAATTTAATAAATTCACCAACCTGCAGAAAAAGGCATGAAGGCGTCCCGCTTGACAAACTTCCCATCTTTGTCCAGGAAGTGAGCAGGATAAAAGCTGTGTGGCCTCTCCCACTCACTCTCATCATACAGGACAGATGTCAACAGAGGAAATACTGTGGTCCCCTGCGGACAATACAGAAAAACATTCTCTATGAGCAATAATATTTTTAAACTACATTAAAAAAAAGTCACAAAGCACAGAAAGGAATTGCTACATCTTAAATTATTGTCACATTTTGTTTCCTGAAGATGCAGCTACTGTAAACGAAGGACCAAACGGGACTTGTTTGAACGGTGTATTGCATCGTTTCCGGTTGACAGTGCTTATGTTTTGCTGATGGCATCTTGCTCGGGTAGCTCGACGCAGTTAATTCTGTCATATTCTTCATTACAGCAGCTCATTATCCACTTTACATTTAAACCTCAAGCACTCGTATCTCTTTCAGTCTTTTAACGACTTTCTCGCAAATCCCACAGTTGTTTACATGCTATTAGCTCTGTTAGCTGCTTTAGCATAGTTAACGATGGCTACTTTTTTTAGATAACAAAGATGTTAACAAAGTTTTGCTTTGGGGACATAATATGAAGTTGGAATTAGGGTAATGAATTGCAATATATCGCAGAATATTGCAGTATTTTTAAAATCGCAATAATATTGTATCATTGTGATATCGTTTTTTCCTGTTGGCCTGGCTGCCTACCAGGCTCGTACCCTTGTAGGTGAAACACTGCTAGGTGTTTTATTCAGTCTGACCTTCTTAATGAAGTGACCCTGGAAGGTGATGTCTTGGCTCGTTTTGTGAGGCACTGCCATTGGGGCGATGTTGGCCAGTCTCTGTGTCTCATGGATGACAGCGTCGGTGAAGGGCAGGTTCTTCCTGTCCTCGACCTGAACGTTACGACTTCCTATCTCCCTGCTCACCTCCTCCTGGACCTGGTCTGAGAGAGGAAAAGTTTTTTTTTTTTCTTTTATCATGAAGACGATTTGCTAACCTTATTTGCTACTTACAAATCTTGCAAGCTTTTCAACATTGCCAATCCTGCCTTTAAGTTTCTTACCTTGTATTTTGGGATTCTTGGCCATAAACAGAAGTCCCCATCTCAGAGTAGTTGCTGTTGTGTCAGTGCCAGCAGCAAAGAGATTAAAAACTGTCTGCATAAGGTTGCGTTCGTTGAAGTAACTGTTAGCAATCCCAGATTCCTGCAGGTAAAAATAAATTGGTCCAGTTATATAGTCAAATCTGATCCAAAACTTTGTTAAAAATGAAGGATTGTGATGTATTGATGCTGCCGTGGGTTGCACTTTCTTTTCATTCCCTTCCCTCTATTCCTTCTTACTGATAACTACTGTTGGCCAGGGAAGGTAGATAGACAGAGACATCATACCTTGATCATCTACACATCCAGGACATCCCATTGTTCTGATGGCCCATTATTGCGAAACACCAATAGTCTGAAAAATTTGCCTTTGGACCGACAGATCATTATCCCAAAAACAAATGCCCATTGCCCAATCTTCCTGCATTTGAAAACGCGATTTGTGGCCTGCAGTAAGTCCATAAAGTGCAGGTCTACAGACTCTACAGCTAACATAGTTGGTACCAATGGATACTTTAATTTATAATACAGAAATAGATCGATACTGGATTTTGAATTGATATTGGATTAAATGAAAATCATTTTTTTTTTAAACCCATCCCTATTCATAAAGCAAATTTAAATCCAACCCAAGTTGACCAAAGTGCTAAAATAACTAAAATACCATAACATGGTAACAGAAAGAAAGCAGTAGAGATAACATAGCAATACTATCCCATGCTCAAATGGATAAGTAACAGAACAGATAGAAAATATAAAACATAGAAGAGTTAAAAGTGAGGAATAAATATCTTAATTATTAATAGTGATAAGCTTCCCGACCTCCAGATTTTGCTTTCGGACCAGAAAGGCGTCCACAAAGCCTCTGCACATCTGTGGATTGAGGGTCTCTTTCAAACGACTGAACAGCTGTAAGTTCTGTTTCTTGTTGACAGCGAATATCGCCTCTATTTCCTTCTTCCCACCAAACCATTTACCGATCCGTGGAAACATGTTATACAACTGTTTACAAAAATATAGATGCATCAGTATGTACAAAGAGTATTTAACAGGCAAGTAAAGAATCCCATGATTTCTTCAATTCAGTATTATGTATTTGAATATCACAATGCTTAAAAAAGTGTCAACTGAATAAACATGAAATGTCACCTGTACTGACGGGGAGCCCACAAGTTGAACGTATCTGTTTGTTCGATCTACCAGGGATGTAAACTCTGGATCATCATATTCAAATCTGCTGCCATACACAATGGAGCAGATAATATTAGAGACTGCATAGTTTATTGGTTGGGTCGTATCAAAAGCTTCACCTGTAACAAGGGAAACAGTTATGTGCCATTTTGTGATAATTGAACAAAGCCTCTCTCATCAAATCAGAACTAACCTTGAACCAATCCTCCTTTTGCCTGTTGCCCCTTTCTTATCTATCAGCTCTCACATCATCAAAGTGAATCGAGCGATTATTAGAAAATGTATATATTCTTGTCTCATAAAACCTTTAGAACATTGTGGAACTGAACCCTGCGTGTCACTATCTCTGAGCACTTGTAACTGCTTTAAGAGTCAACTCACAAAGGTCAAGCCAGTGGATGATAAGATACAAATCACCAAACAATTGTGAATGGATTGTTTCATTAAAAGAGGATTGACAAAACATTGTTCATCATGCAGTAGGTTAAAAGTCACTTACCTTTAAATTTCTTAAACACTTCAATGAGGTGTTCACATTCCTCAATGATTTTGTCCTCACTCGCCTTCTTGCCCATCCCAAAGTCTCTCAGGTTAGTCAAAGCAAAGCGCCTCATCTCTTTCCACGAATCACCATTGGCCCATATAACCCCTGAGATTAAATTAGTTTTTTTTAACTTAAAAAACTTGGAATGGGTAAAAGACAATAAGAGCAGTCCTTAACTAAAGACATTCTTATTTGTCCACTTTAAATATTTTGACCAGAGATGTGCTAATAAGCTTCTTGGAAATAAGTAATTCAGCATGAAAAATGCAAATGACTGATAGACTTAAGAAATCTTAGTTTCCTAAGACCAAAACGGCCGATGAGTTAACAATCTTAAAGACACATTTACTGGAAAATAAAAAGAACAGAAAAATTATTTCTAAAAAGCTCTTTCCTTACCATGCCCTTCATTATATTCTGCTATAACATTAGATCTCTTTAACCAAACTCACTGCACAGTACACAAGCTGCCGTTTGCCTTACTCTTGCAGCCAGGACTTCCGGTCCCCACGCTCGCGCACATTTACACCACGTGAACACTGATCCATATGTCTTGGAAAGCTAAGAACAGGGAATGTCATGATGTATTTATTATTAAACAAACATTTTAAAAAGAAGGCAATGAAGATGTGATTGTTGTAACAGTGTTGTTGCCTGGAGAGCACACACACAACAAATCCCCCTAAAAGAACAGCAATTTATTCCTCACCTTCAGTAATGTGTTGTAGAGTCTCTTAAGGTCAAGCTGCAGCAGGTTCCCGATTAGGGGAAATGGTTTTGGTCCTGGAGGTTCCTTACTGTCTTCCTTGGAGCTGAAGCTGGAGGAGACGAGGTAGACGAGTAGCAGGACCAACAGACCCCCCAACAGGGAGATAGAGCTGGAGGACTGGAGAAAAGGTTCTAATACCCCCATGACTTGTCTGAAGTTGCTACCTAACTGAGAAAATATGTTGCCTCCTCAAGCCTATAGTTTTGTGAGTGTTCTGGTTAACAGGGATTTCACAACTAACCCTAAACTGCTGTAATGTCCCAACTTCCTGCTGTACATTTATTGGTGCTTACTTGTGGGAGTGACTTCACAAAACTCACATGAAAGCGTTGTTGACCTTTGCTACTACTTCTCTCTTGACTACTGCTGCTGATGCTGCTGCTCATATGGCATTCCAAAAACCTCACGTCCAGTCCAGCATTAACCTAAAGTCTCTTAAACTTTAACTTTCAGCTGTATTTTGTCCCCGGAGGGCAATTGGTTATGCAGCAAGTTATACATGAAAAACAACATGCGACTTGAATACCAGTGTGCTGGAAGACCAACAATAGTCACTGGTGACCGACTTTGAAATTTCCAAGTGTACAAAGCACAGCATCAATAACATCTAAAAAAGCAGCAAAGGTACAAAAATACAAATGCCCACAATAAAGTGCAAAGTGACCAGGCATTTTGAATACATGATCAACATCTCTTCCATCATAACACAAATCATCCTAATCATCATCACCATCATCACCATCACCAACACGAACCCCATCATATCGCTAAGTAAACTACACACTTTGCCAAGTGAATTGGGAGTTATTACCTCCTCCCCCGGCCTGATTTAACAAGTGAAATGGCTGTGGGGATAAAGAAGTGCTTGTACCTGTTACTCTTAATCATAGGGAATCTGAACCTAGAGCCAGAAGGCAAAATCTGAAATTCAGAGTAAAGGGTGTGGGTGCTGGTGGACAGCATGGCTTCAGCTAGTGCTGGCGGTATAATGGTTCACACCGAATACCGGTGTATATTTTCGTTATGATATGAATTTCTAATATACCGCCACTAGCGGTGTTGAAATTAATCAAATAATCGATGCATCGAATCGTGGACATGGACGATGCTGCATCGATAATCGACCAGGCCATAATTGATTATTTCTGTTTACAATTTAATGTAGGCCTAACAACATTTCTGTTTACATATTCTGGTATGTTTTGCACATTCAGGAAGTGCCATGTGCTCAGTGCTGTAGTTTTATGTATCCAATTTATTTAGTATTAGAGCACTGCAGAATGTTTTGTTTTTGAAGCTTGAAAAGCTATGAATTAAATATCCTATATGGCTTTACTAGAAAAATTTATTTGACGCTGACAAAAAGAGGAGCTGTGTGTGTTGTTTGGAGGTTTTGGGGTTTTAAATAATTGTGCTTAATGTACTCGTCACACTAACGTTGGTCGGCCGTGCTAGACCTGTCACCTCAAGCATGCAGCGGAGCAACATAATGAACACAATAACAATCCACCAATGGTCCCACTACAGACCGTCGAGAAAGACGGGTTCAGAGCAATGATTTAAAACACTGGATTTAAGATGTCTTGCCTCACCGAAATACTTCCGCCAAAACACTAACGTTATTCAAACAACACCAAAGCAGCTGACAGCGGAGCTATGCCCACTTTTCTACAACAACCTAACGTTACCTGTGGTCAAGGTAGTGTTTAAACAGCAATCTTCCAACTTTTTGGTTTTGAAAAGGAAGCATGTTAAAGTTGTTTGTATGTGTATTTATTTAATTTAAGTTTATTTTACTACTTTCTATTTTGCACAATAAAAAAATAGTTTAGATTCTGTAACTGTTTCATGCATTTTCCTTCATATAACGTTATATAATGTTGTGGAGCCAAGCAAACCCTTTAGTAATCAAAACTTTTTTTTTTTAGTAAACATGATGACATTGAAACTTTTCTTTTTATATTCTGACAGTACTGAATACTGACAGTATAATAAGCCATTATAAACCTATATTAAAGCTGCGAGCAGCGATGGACGGGCCCTCGCGCCTCTGCGCGCGTCGGGGTTACCGGCGGACGCCGCTCCTTGCGACCGTGCATTCGCGCGGCACTCGGACGCCGCAAATCGTCACCAATGAAAAAGGAACTCCCCGCCGAGTTCAACGATACCTCACACAAGACTCTACGTCATACGGTTCATTAGCTGTGAAAAGGGGCGTGGCTAAAGCATAGGGGGCGGGTCAAACCATCACCAATTAAAAAGGAAGTCTCTGCTGAGTTCATTGATACCTCACACAAGGTTCTATCTTAAAAAGTTCAAATTTTATGAAAGGGGCGGGGCTTAAGCATAGGGGGCGGGTCAAACATAACCAATTAAAAAGGAAGTCTCTGCTGAGTTCAATGACACCTCACACGAGTCTCTACCTTAAACGGTTCAAATGTTATGAAAGGGGGCGTGGCCTGAGTAAGTGGGCGTGGTCATATTATAGGGGGCGGCTCAGTATCACATGTAGACCACACATTCTAAGTTTCATGTAAATCGGATGATGTTTGTCATATAAGGCAGATTTCCTGTGGCCAGGGGGCGCTATGACCAAAGTCAATTTTGGCCTGTAGGTGTCCTCAGGCCTGGACCCTTGTCCATCGCGTGACAAATTTCGCAGACGAATCGAAAACGATACCTCAAGTTACAACAACTTCTTTGGTCATCGCTAAACACTCAAAATGGCCGCCACGCCCGCCCACACCGTCTGAACGAAAGTTTTTCTTTTAATAACTTTTCATCGTTAAGGTGTTGGGATGGTACGGACCAAGTTTGAAGTCCATCGGATGAAATCTCTAGGAGGAGTTCGTTAAAGTATAGCACCTTGACTTTTAGGCCTACTTCCTGTTGCCACCAGGGGGCGCTATGACTTTAAGTAAATATCGGCCTTTATTTGTCCTCAGGGTCGGACTCTTATGAATCCTGAAAAGTTTCGAGGTAATCGGACAACGTACACTCGAGTTACACCCACTTCCTGTTTCGGTGGCGAAACGCACAAAATGGCCGCCCCGCCACGGCCACGCCCTATGACGAAAAGTTTTTCTTTTAACAACTTTTCATCTTTAACATCTTAAGATGGCACAGACCATAGGCGGCGCTAGGCTATTTTTAGGGGTGCTGAAGCACCCCTAAAAATCATCTCAGCACCCCTGAAAATAAAGTCCTTATTGTGATAATGTGAAATCGTTTAGTGCTCAAACTAGTGGCGGTTTTTGGCACGGGCGAACCGGGCAGCCACTTAACTTAAAAAATAAATAATCCTCTGTGCGCGAAAGCGTTTTCTGTTTTCTATCATTTCACTGTGTGGGGAATTGGCAGATCAGCGCGCCCCCAGCAGCTGCAGGTGCCCTGCTAGCTGAGAGAGGTCAACACCCCCACTTTCACAATAAAATGGACTAGTCCGGTCCACAGTACGCCGCGCGCGAAAGATAAACACACGGTGACAGGAGAAATGGGAAGTACACAGAGACAGAGCAGAGCGAAGTCCTAAACGCTCTAAACCTTTCTTTAATGTCAATGGTCTAAACGCCGAAATGAAAAAAGTTACCCAAGCGGCTCAAATAAAGAAAAAGCGAAAGACATGTTTTCGGGAGTAGCAAGACCTTCATCAGCTCCCGTGCCCGTGGGCGATGATAGTGGTATCGGCTACAGTGACATGCACAGTGAGGAGGAAGACGTTAAGGAGAGGGCAGAGTGAGGGAGTGAGGCTACAACCTGCGGTAGGCTAAGCACAACTCCCCTTAAAACACTTAACCCCTTGATAAAACTGAGTGGTGGAAAACTGTTGAAGATAACACTACAACAATAAAAACGTAGGCATGCTTTACTGTATGATTGCATTAGTAGCATATTTAAACGTTGCACATCATGCAAACGTTCTTAACGAGAATTGTAGCTTTTCTATCTGCATTGGCAGACAACAAATCATAATAGACCTCTTCAAATTATAGCATAGGGCCTCTCGAAATGATAATCATAAAGCAAGCTACATATACAGTACAGGCCAAAAGTTTGGACACACCTTCTCATTCAATGCGTTTCCTTTTTATTTTCATGACTATTCACATTGTAGATTCTCACTGAATGCATCAAAACTATGAATGAACACATATGGAATTATGTACTTAACAAAAAAGTGTGAAATAACTGAAAACATGTCTTATATTTTAGATTCCTCAAAGTAGCCACCCTTTGCTTTTTTATTAATAAGGGAAAAACTTCCACTAATTAACCCTGACAAAGCACACCTGTGAAGGTAAAACCATTTCAGGTGACTACCTCATGAAGCTCATTGAGAGAACACCAAGGGTTTGCAGCGTTATCAAAAAAAGCAAAGGGTGGCTACTTTGAAGAATCTAAAATATAAGACATGTTTTCAGTTATTTCACACTTTTTGTTAAGTACATAATTCCATATGTGTTCATTCATAGTTTTGATGAATCTACAATGTAAATAGTCATGAAAATAAAGAAACACATTGAATGAGAAGGTGTCCAAACTTTTGGCCTGTACTGTATATATAGCTTGTTTTATGATTAATTAGGAGTATACAGTTTTAGTGTATTAATAAATGGCACTTTGTTGAAGTATTTAATGTGTCAACTTTCACTGATTCTTGCTTACTCATTACATGGCATTAGTAGTTTTAGGAGTAGGTATACATATTCAGGGGAGGGCAAGGACGGGTACAGCTTTATCAATACTAGTTAAACAGTTGTACAGTTTTATTCCCTATTTTGAATATGGGGGGGCGCTCGGAGGGGGTCTCGCCCGTCATTCAACACAGCCAAAGCTATGAATTCTAGCATATTTTTCTTTCCGTTCCCCCAGTCCAACGCCCCTGGGTACGTGTGCTGCAATAATCATGCTTTGTAGTTTCCATCTTTTTTCACAGCAGATGCCTTGAATCTGTTGATAGTTTGTCATAATTGCATGTCTCAATCTGTCTATTTCTTTCCCCAAAACTCACAAGAAGTCACAATTTAAGGGTTTAAAAAACAAAAGAATCTTATGGAAGCATGCCCCCGAACCCCCCTAGCTTAACTGCTATCAACTTTTCATTAGGGGCTGAGCACCCCCAAAGGTCAGATCCTAGAATCGCCCCTGGCACAGACCGAGTTTGAAGTTGATCGGATGAAATCTCTAGGAGGAGTTCGTTAAAGTACGACATGTGGAAATGGCCAAAATCGCACTAATTTCGAACTTTGAAATCAAAATGGCGGACTTCCTGTTGGGTTTAGGGTATGGCTCTAATGACGTTTATTGTACATCTTGACATGTTACATATGTGTACCAAGTTTCGTGAGTCTACGTTAAACGCACTGGAGGGGCTCAATTTTCTTAACTTTCTAGGGGGCGCTAGCGAGCCATTTTTGTGCGCCTATTCCCGAAACCCTTAAAATACAATATTTTCAGAGCAGCGTACAGCCACTTCCCTAAACGTCTCAAACGGCGCTCTATGTCTGTCAGACGGTCTGAGATCTACCGTATCAGCAGACCAATCACGTAATGCGCAGCAGACTACGGTGCAGGTACATTATTTTCTGAAATATAGTGACTTTATTCTTGTAGGCTAATAGCCTATTATAACTTTATTTTTCACAAAATATCACGACTCCTCCAAATCTCAGAGAGCACAGGTGGGATGAGTTATATTTTGAATGTGCACAAGTCAACTCAAGTTTTGGACATGAGCAGAAATCTTGTTCAAACAACTGAAATATTACAGTCCAGGGATTTATTAAATGAATAATGTATCACTGAGGTGAAAAATTGTCATATGCACATTTACAGAGGTTACTTCCCCAACAAAAGATGCAAAAGAGGGAAGAATAAATTAGGCCTAAGCTACATGTGTGCTGACTCAGATATAATTAGAAAAGTCGATCTAAAGGAGAATAAATAGATGAATGCAATACAGAATGCCTGACAGCCTTACTGCAATATTTTCCATTATGTTTTTATTTTTGGATTGTAATGTTTCCCTTTACATAAAGATATTTCAGGCATATTTATTCAGAAAAAGGTAGAAGTAGATGCATACAAATTCACCAAAATGCAGGAAATATAGTGTTTAATGCTAAAAAAAATTCTGGGGGAGGACCCCCAGACCCCCACATCATAAGTCAGCACACAAATCTGTAAGCAAAACCTTGGCATTTGGGTTGCCAGGCCAGTTATGATTAGACCAAATGTTGGTGCCATCTAACAAACTGGAAGCTAAAATGAACATACACTGGCTATTAACAAGCTGGGCAAGCCAATCACTGTTAAAAAGGCTATAATAGTGGTTTCTGATTCTCTTAAATCAACATAATTTTCTTTGCCAACCAATATTTTCAAACATGTTCAATTTCATACATTTTCCAAGGGTGAAATCCGTTGCCTGCCTGTTAACATTAGCCTATAAAAGGTAAGAAATAATAATAAAGTAAGTGAATTGTAAAGTATTTCTCTTTGTTTGAACTAATCAACCCTACCTTACACATTAATACTGGAAAAAGTGCGCCTTTGGTGTAAAAACACATTAAGTCATTTTACGGCGCGATTTTGAATGACGACCATTCCCCGTAAATAAGGGCTCCCCCTCCCTACAAAAGCCAATTTAACCACTGCATACCGCCCAGCACTAGTTTCAGCCTTCCTCCCTACTTGTCTGTTGAACAGATCAGATAGCATACTCTGCTGTATCCCCAAAATTTTGCTGCTCACTTTCCCAATCCTGGATAGGGCGTTTTTGGCCTTGATGCTGAGGTTCCTGTATCAACAAATTAAAGAAAAGGTTAAAACGCATGATATAACATCTGTAAAATAGGATCATGAGGTCTTAGCAACATGAAACTGAGATAACTTCTAGAGGCAGAAGACGTTGCTCACCCTTCTTACACAGCATCTCAGTGTTATAATTAAAATTCAGCTTGTCATCAATAAAAATCCCCAGGTACTTGTAGTTATCTACAAAGTCTACAACCTGTCCCTTGGTTATACTACTCTCAGGGTTTAATGGCTTTTGCCTAAAATCGATACTCATATCCTTAGTTTTTGTTATATTCAGTTGAAGGAATGCACACCACTGTACAAACTCATCAACAATGGGACCATGGCTGTTTTCACCAGCATGAAGAAGACTAACTATGACAGAGTCGTCTGCAAACTTTAAAATCAATCTGTTGTCGCAACTAGGGATGTTACGAGAACCGATACTTTACTTCTAAAATGACAAAACACCAACGATGCCCATTTTTTTTAAGCACCGTAGGCATCGTTAGAGACAATGCGACGTCTTAGCAGCATCGGTGCTGCGCCTCTTCCAGAACTGATGGGGGCAGTATACGCTTCAGAGTGTTCCAGTCAATATATTCAGAAGTAGGAGGTCACGAACAAGTGGCCAAAGTCACGCCCTTCTACTTCCAGTACATATCTTTCGAAAGTCAACGGAGATACTGTAGATTCTACCCGACCTAAAAAACTGAATGTTCACTGTAAACTCACGGTTATTATATTTATTTTTATAAAAACTGTTGTAATGGAGCCTTTTATACATGTCGTGTTTCTTTAGAAATAAATAATGGACAAATAGAGTCTTTAAATGTAAAGTTATTCACTGTGAAAGTGACACCAAAATGAATGGGAGTCAATGGAATGCTGGCAGAAGGTGATGGCTTGTTAGCCTCAGAATTATTTTTTTTAACCTTCATCCAGGTAAGTCAATTGAGAACAATTTCTCATTTGCAACGACAACCTGTCACATTCAGACAGTTACACATTCATACCTGGAAGCTGCCCAGTACAACCGCAGTCTGATGGCCACTGAGGGCTTAAGGGCCTTGCTCAAGGGCACCTTAGTGGTGGTCACTTTCCCACCCAGATTTTATTCTGCCGGCTTCTTTAACCCCCTAGGCCACCACTGCCTCACGAATCTCCCCATAGGAGGTACGCTTTCCGGATGCTCGCTTACCCCCTTGTGTTCTTCAGACAACGGCAGCCAGGTACAGACTGTTGTTGGATCCTCTACAGTGAAATACAGACACTCTTTTGTAGGGTTGGGTACCGAAACTCGGTGCCAATAGGGAACCGGTGCCGACGTAAACGGTAGTAACGAGACCGAATAAGAACGAAAGTTTCGGTGCCTCATTTCGGTGCTCGACTTTACACTACACCTGACAGCATGTAACGTTAGCCTACCTTTAGCTAGCAGCTGGATTAATCACGGTTAAAATGCTGACAGCTAACGTTAAACAGTGTAAAGTGTGACTGTATTTCACTGTGGAGGACTTCAACAGCTGCCGTTGTCGCAATTCATAGATATACAGTATGTTTATATGGTCGGAATGAAACAACACAGATGGTGCGTTCACTTGCAGCTGCCGTTGTCGGAATTAAACAACACAGACGGTGCGTTCACTTGCAGCTGCCATTGTCGGAATTAAACAACACAGATTCACTTAAAACAGGTAGCCTCGTGGTGCATTCACAGTAATTGTAAAATACCCTTTTCCCATCTGGGGTTCAACAGCAATTTACTGGTGAAATAAGTTATTGTTATTGTTATAGTTATTACATTATTATTAAATCTTTAATTTTGACCATGGCCTTAGCAATAAACCTCACTAATAAAGTCACTGACTGTTGTTTACTACCCTTATTTTTTTTCTTCTTCTTCTTTTTTTTTAACTTTATTGAAAAGTACTGGTTCAGGCACCGTTTAGGCACCGGCACCGTTTTAAAAGTATCGATTTAGCACCGGAACCGAAAAAAAACCAAACGATACCCAACCCTACTCTTTTGCCTCTAATGTCCGTTTCGGCGCATCAGAGAGAAGTGCAGGGTTTTAAGTGGCACCGAAATGAGGCACCGAAATCCGCGTTGCTATAAGTCTGAAGTCTCTGGCCATCTGATCTGTCCCTAACACTGTATCGTTAAATCTTATGAATTCAAAGCATGTCCTGTAGCTACTATCCATACAGTACAGTATCAAAATCAGTTGTAGGATAACTTTATGGGTTCTACTTAACACATCCCTCTAGCCCTTGGACCTGGTAAAATATTAACCTAAGTCTGTCACATTATATGGATACAACTATAAAGATACAATTTGCCTGTTCCCAGCATTAGCACTTTGCCATGGTTAGCTTGTTAACTGTGACAACATATGCAAAATGTAACGTCTCTTTCACTCAAAAAAATGTCTAACGTCGAAGTGGAAATCAAGAGAATAGTGGCAGCGCCACACCAGTTACAGAACAACATGAATCTCAGCGTCAGTCCAAATTACACACAATAAGCAGTTGAGCTCACTGATGTAATGCCATTTATTTTCGAAGTGTTAGTACGCTCAGTGAAACTGGATATCCGACTCAGAGGAGGAGAGGTTAGTGAGGCCAGAGTCTCCACGGCAGGTTACAGTGCGCACGGATCCGCTGCGCCACGCATGGATGAAATAATGAAATAGTAAATAGGACTACAGTAACAGAAATATTTGCAGAATTAAGACAGTCAAGACGGCCCAGTGTTTGGTGGATCAGGTACACCTTGTTCACTTAATAGCCTACAAATCATCCACGGGATCAATTACGCATCACATGAGTTTGCCCACCCGGCACAGCGTTTGTTCCTGAGCAGATAGATCCGTGCATAACGCCTCCTGTGCGCCATGGATGTCTGACTGCTTCTCAGATGGTTTTAGTGTAACATACCATCTGGCTTGTCATCAGATTACTGATCTGCATTAAGTTGCTTATCTGCATAATTATAATGAAGTAAAAATTGTCTTGATTGCATAATTGATATTGAACATATTTAGTGCTGTTGTTGTACTTCATTGATTAAAACACTGTACACATAAGCATCTACTCTACTCTTGTGTCATAAAAGTCATAAAAGCGGGCTAAGCTGCATTTTCAAGCCCTACTGCTCAATACAGGAAACAGCACACAGTTTATGGGGTGAAGGGTTGAGGGTGAAGCCCACACGTGGAGTCAGATCCAGTTCATCCTCTGAAACTCCAGGAGGAGGAGTGAAACAAAAGTGCTGCAGGAGGCTGGTGAAGAAGATGAAGAGCTCCGTCCTGGCCAGACTCTCTCCGAGACAAATCCTGCGACCTGTGTGAGTGTGAGAGTGAGACCAAAGGAAAATGTTTATCTCATCTACAAGTGAATGATCATCAAGAAGTGATGGCTAAATTCACCAACCTGCAGAAAAAGGAATGAAGGCTTCTCGCTTGACAAACTTCCCATCTTTGTCCAGGAAGTGAGCAGGATAAAAGCTGTGTGGCCTCTCCCACTCACTCTCATCATACAGGACAGATGTCAACAGAGGAAATACCGTTGTACCCTGTGGACCATACACCATTTGAAAGGTTATATACTTGGTAAGCAAGAAATAATTAACCTAAAACAGAAAGTAATGGTTCAACAACTCTGATAAATGTTTTATTCATCAGCAGTAGGAGTGGGGGCTGGGGACGCCCATACAATTTTTTTTTTTTTTTAGCCCTATAAGCTAGTTTAGCTGGTTGAAGGCTTGCCACCATGATGCTGACGTCTGCCCGTAGAATGCAGTGTTTCCCACAGATTAGGAAGCAACTTGTGACGGTGGGTGGGTGTCGCCCCGTGTCACCGGGGGGGAAGGGAGGGAGGGAGGGAGGGAGAGAGAGAGACGCAGTTGGATGCTGTCCTCATCTCCTACTTCAATGCCTAACTAATCTATCTCTTTCTCTCCCCTGTCTTTCACTGGTTGAAGCCTGAAAATACTGTAAAACAAATTAAAAACATAAACTAATTACACTGGTGGGACTGTTGAGCTCTGTTCCAGACTGATACCTCCGGTTCAGGCTGGTCCCCATCCTCAACACGGGCCTTTTTCAGTCACGGAAAATACTTTTCAATACTTATCTGGATTGAAGCAGCAAACATTCAGTGTACGAGTAAAAAATGACATAACATTATTTACAATACGTTTATTTGATTCACAGTTCCTACATATACTGTTTTGACCTTGACAACCCAACTGCATTTTACCGCAAACTTGCGACTAGTTAACATTCTAAAGTGGGCACAATCGCTTGTTTGCTAAGAGTCAGGTTGGTGATTGCGTAAAGGTGTTCACGAGATAGATACCAACCTTTCGTGAACTTGTGAATTTCGCAAGCCGTCTTCTCTCCTTGATGGAGACAGACGCTGTGTGCACGGTGGGATCGATGGTGTTTTAAGCCTCCAACGTCGCCTCACAGGCACAAACCCTCACCGTAACCTTAAACATAACCATTGCTGCGGTGCCTGGAAGGTGACGTTTGGGGTCTTAAAAAAAAACAACACCGCATGGTGGGAGGAGTCGTGTGTGTGTGTGTGTGTGTGTGTTTGTGTGTGTGTGTGAGTGAGACATCAAGTGACAGAGAGACGGAGGAGAGTAATGTATTTTAAATAGCGTATAAAAAAATAAAAAATAACCAATAAATAGGTGTTTTATTCAGTCTGACCTTCTTAATGAAGTGACCCTGGAAGGTGATGTCTTGGCTCGTTTTGTGAGGCACTGCTATCGGGAGGATGCTGGCCAGTCTCTGTGTCTCATGGATGACAGCGTCGGTGAAGGGCAGGTTCTTCCTGTCCTCAACCTGAACGTTACGACTTCCTATCTCCCTGCTCAGCTCCTCCTGGACCTGGTCTGAGAGAGGAAAAGTTTTTGTTTTCATGAAGACGATTTGGTAACACTTTATAATAACCATTACTAAATGGTAAATTGATAGCAATTTAAACTTTTGTTAAAGTGGCCATATTATGCTCATTTTCAGATTCATAATTGTAATTTCAGATTGTATCAGAATAGGTTTACGTGATTTAATTTTCAAAAAAATACCATATTTTTGTTGTACTGCACATTGCTGCAACTCCTCTTTTCACCCTGTGTCAGGTCTCTGTTTTAGCTACAGAGTGAGACCTCTCAACTTCTGTGAGATCTTTGTTGTCAGTCGCACATACGCAGTAGCTAGGTAAGGATTACATGAGCTAGCTAGCTGTTTCTCCAACTTCAGCCTGTACATGGCAGGATTAGCCAAGCATTAACTAAACACATGTAGAAAGACTAATAAAGTGTCCAGTGTATGATTTTCTGTGTGTTAGAGCTGTAATCGGGCCTTAAAAGTACGGCCCGAAAAGGCCCGAGCCAGACAGAGTTCGGCCCGAGCCCGACAAGTACATTTTGATTGACAGCTTTTTAAAAGCCCGAACCCGTTTACAGCCTGACTGTAGGCCTACAAAAGGCCGTCTATCAGCAGTCATTAGAGTGTCCCGTCGGGTTCGGGCAAAGATCTTCAGCTCTAGTGTGTGTGTGTATGTGTGTATGAGAGAGTCAGTCAGTCAGTCGTAGCAGTCTGCATCTGCATAATCTGTGCAGCCAGCGTTACGATGTACATTTGTAAAAAATTGCTGCAATGCCTCTTCTTATCTGTCTCGTTAAGAAAATGGCTGGACGTTTGATATTCAGTTGATATTCAATTTTAACTTCCCCTTCGTTCGAGATTGACAACGCAATTCAGGTCAATGACATGATCAGGGTCAACGAAAGTTGGCATTATTACAGAGTATCAAGAGAAAACAACTACAATTATTATTGCTAGAGATTTGTATCCGACATAAAACTTATAGTACTTCATCATCTGTTCTGTCGCTAGGTTGTGTGTAAGGTACCGTCGACAAATCACCGTTTTGGTAGATCGACAGTAGGGATGCAAAACATTGGCTATTTCTTGAAAAAATATTCACTAATAATTTGTTTTCATGATGATTTATATGGAAATGGGACTCAATTTTCTCTGAAAAGTATGACCTGGGTTGGCACATATTCACTTTAAAAAGCGTGTGCGTGCACAAGCACTACGGTCATGTGCAAACTGCCCCGTTTTTAGTTCCGGGAAATCTAGTCACCCTAACCAGAGACACAAAATAACACCCCAAATCCCAGAAAAAGTGATTTTTTTGATAATATGGGCACATTAAACTTTTGTTTGCTACTTTCAAATCTTGCTAGCTTTTCAACATTACCAACCCTGCCTTTAAGTTTATTACCTTGTATTTTTGGATTCTTGGCCATATACAGAAGTGCCCATCTCAATGTAGCTGCTGTTGTGTCAGTGCCTGCCCCGAAAAGATGAAAAACTGTCTGCAAAAGGTTGTGTTCGTGGAAGTAACTGTTGGCAATCCCAGATTCCTGCAGGTAAAAATAAATTGGAGCAGTTATATATGCCTTTGTCATTAAGTGACATTTCATTCCAATATCTTGAGGTGAGAGGTAACCCTTTCAAAATGGCCATACCGTTCTTTTACCTTGTCAAAATGTAGCCTATTTTTGGAGCATTTTTTTAACCCACTTGCCAACAAGCGAGCTTAATATAGTTGGTACCAATGGATTTCTTAGGTGTTCTAGGAATTTATAATACAGACATGGATCAATTCTGGATTCTGAATCGATATTGGATCGTTCAAATGAAAATTGATTTGAATCCAAAAATTTATTTTCTTAGATCCAGCCCCATTCATATAACAATTTAAAAGCAAACCCGAGTTGATCAAAGTCTTTAAAATAACTTAAGTAACATAACGTGGTAATGGCAAGAATGTGGTAGAGATAATAATACTATCCCATGCTCAAATAGATAAGTAACGGAACAGGAAGAAAATATAAAACACAGAAGTGTTAAAAGTGATGTATAAATATCTTAATTGTTTATAGCAATGAGCATAATAGTGATGATCAGCTTCCCGACCTCCAGATTTTGCTTTCGGACCAGAAAGGCGTCCACAAAGCCTCTGCACATCAGTGGATTGAGGGTCTCTTCCAAATGACTGAACAGCTGTGAGTTATGTTTCTGGTTGACAGCAAATATTGTCTCCATTTCCTTTTTCCCACCAAACCATTTACCGATCCGTGGAAACATGTTATACAACTGTTAACAAAAATATAGATGCATCAATATAGTGTTAATTTTGTCACCTATTTTTAATTTAGTCTTGGTCTTAGTCTTGTCCCAAATGCCCTTGTTAGTTTTAGTCTTATTTAGTCATTCACATCACATTACACATTAATATCTTTTTTTGTTAGTCAAGTGTTAGTTGACTAAAAGTCTCATCATTTGTCTAGTTTTAGTCAAAAGAGAACTCAAGGTATCTTAAGTTTTAGTTGACTAAAAGTCTCGTTATTTTAGTTTTAGTCAAAAGAGAACTCAAGGTATCTTAGTCAAGTTTTAGTGAAAACATTTTAGTATTTTTTTAAATAAATTATTTCTGAGATTATTTCTGATAACCATTTCAGTCAAATAGTGTTTCACACATCTCAAATATTGGTTAAATGTCATAATTACCTGACAAAATACACTTGTTGAATGATTTTTGTTGAATGCAACTTTATATTGGTTTTATATCGAGCCTCTTCCTTCATGCAAATACAATCGTACACAGACACATGTTAGATAAGCGCCTGGGCTCTACAGCACGTTGTTTTGTTGCAAGAAGTTGCATACATTTCTCCGTCTGTTTAAGAGCGGCTGTAGGGGCTTCTGCAGCAGGCTGAACCAGGCTTCCTCCCTCTTTCCCTCCCCTTGCCCGGGGCCGGGGCACATCGCTACGCGCTGTAGTGGCTTTCCAGAAGGCTCAACCAGGTTTCCTCCCTCCCGCCCGGGCCACATCGCTACCTGGATGTGTGACGGCTAGACGAAAGAAAGGGGACACGCCGAATCTCTAGATGAGCCGCAGCCGAGCCGCGCCTGATTGAACCGCGCTTAGTTAGATAAAGTTGTGGGGGGAAAAAATACTGGGAACCAAGCAATTGGCCTGTTTGGAACAGACACGCTCTCCAAACGGGCACTGCACTACTTCTATCATGATGGAAAAAGTAGAGACGATTGTAAACGGAAATGAAGGAGAGATTCTATCTTAGTTTTTCTTTTATGCAAAACATTTTAGTCTCGCCTATTTTTGTCAACAATAATGCATGTTAATTTTGTCTTAGTCAGCGTTTTTGGACATTGGTGCAGTCTCGTCATCATCTCGTCTTAGTCATGGAAAAAAAAGGTCAGTGACGAACATACTTAGTCTTGTCTCCTCTGACGAAATTTCAGTATGTACGAAAAGTATTTAACATGCAAGTGAAGAATCACATAATTTCTTCAGTTCAGTTGTATTATGTATCTGAAAATCACAATGCTAAAAGTCTAAGCTGAATAAACGTGAAATGTCACCTGTACTGACGGGGAGCCCACAAGTTGTATGTTTCTGTTGGTTCGATCTACCAGGGATGTAAACTCTGGATCATCATATTCAAATCTGCTGCCATAAACAATGGAGCAGATAACATTAGAGACTGCATAGTTCATTGGTTGGGTCGTATCAAAAGCTTCACCTGTAACAAGGGAAACGGGAAAAAATACAAGTCATGAGTGTTGGAAATATGTTTTGTTGCCGTTTTGTGATAATTGAACAAAGCCTCTCTCATCAAGTTGGTATTATAAATTGTAACACTGTTCTCCCTGAAGATTTATCTGTGTGAACCAACCTTGAACCATCCTCCTTTTTTTCTTTTCCCACTTTCTTATCTATCCACTGTCACATTATCAAAATGAATGACACTATTGTTAGAAAATGTATATGTATATTAATATTGTCTCATAAAACCTTTAGAACATTGTGGAACTGAAACCTGTCGTTCACTATCTCTGAGTGCTTGTAACCAGGGCTGGACTGGCCATCTGGCATATCGGGCATTTTCCTGGTGGGCCGACACACTTTTGGGCCGAATCGCCGATATGAATAGGACTTTTTTTTTGTTTTTTGGCCGCGCCGGTCCATAAAGAACTCACAGTGGCCCATTGGTTAATT
This sequence comes from Perca fluviatilis, assembly GCF_010015445.1. NCBI lineage: Eukaryota > Metazoa > Chordata > Actinopteri > Perciformes > Percidae > Perca > Perca fluviatilis. The sequence goes on along the minus strand of NC_053129.1, from coordinate 30,866,300 downwards.
TTCTTTATTGGCACTGGCCTGATCCAATCAAATCCAGGAACCGCCTTCCCCACTCCAGGAGAGGAGAGGAGAGGAGAGGAGAGGAGAGGAGGAGAGGAGAGGAGAGGAGGGAGAGGAGGGAGGAGGAGAGGTGAGGTGGCTGGCTATACAGAGAAGCAGAAACAACATGACAGGGAAGAAGCCGAGGAGGAGGAGAGTGACCGTGACAGGGCCATGGGAGCGAGTGAGGAAAAGATGGAAGAGAGAGTAGATGACGATGTGGTAAGGAGTAGGCAAATTAACAGGGACTCCTAAGGTAGGGAGGGAGGCTGTGTGTGTGTGTGTGTGTGTGTGTGTGTGTGTGTGTGTGTGTGTGTGTGTGTGTGTGTGTGTGTGTGTGTGTGTGTGTGTGTGTGTGTGTGCATGCACGCGGTTAAAAGTCACTTACCTTTAAATGTCTTAAACACTTCAATGAGGTGTTCACATTCCTCAATGAGTTTGTCCTCACTCGCCTTCTTGCCCATCCCAAAGTCTCTCAGGTTAGTCAAAGCAAAGCGCCTCATCTCTTTCCACGAATCACCATTGGCCCATAAAACCCCTGAGGTTAAACATGTTTTTTTAACTTAAAAAACTTGGAATGGGTAAAAGACAATAAGAGCTGTCCTCGACAAAAGACATTGGGCCTCATTCACCAATATCTTCCTAAGTTTTCTCTTAAATTTGTTCTTAAGAAAGTCCCTAAGAGAAATCTACGTCGGATTCATGACGTGTTCTTAAACAGAAGAATTGTTTGCACCTGTGTTCTTAGGATTGATGAATCCCACGTCTTCGTAATTGAAAGCGTGTGCCTGTTGTTCCTAATTAGCATAAGAAGACGGGAGACTGCGTTCAAGAGATGATTGTCAGAGTCGCAGATGACTGGTACATTGCAGTGGTGGAGGAAGTACTGAAACTTAGTACTTGAGTAAAAGTACAATAACCAGAGACCTATTTACTTTAGTTAAAGTAGAATATGTCCACTACCCCAAACAAGGCCTGGCTTTTAAAAAAAGTTCCTATCTTAACCAGCATAAAATGGAAATATGTTGTTAGAATCAGAATACGGTTTATGCAGAATGGTTTTATTCATGGATGTATTTTAAGACGGTTTTATTTTCTTTAACCATGCAAATAAGCAAATAAAGTGTGTGAAGCAGCGAAATGGGAAGGAGATGTGAAGAGGTCCAGCCAAATAAATAGGCCTAAGATATGAACACGTCTTACGCTGCCTGGCAGAAGAGTAGACAACGCTGTGGAGAAAAATAGATGGCAACTATGACTTAAAAACGTGAATAATAAAAAACAAACATTTTCATTTTCACTTTTACCGGAGGCTGTATTACCGGGGGTCAGCAGCGCTGCGCCCGGGCTCGGGAGCACCGGAGCCGGCTTGGAAGCCGATGAAGGATGGGCGGTACCCCATATCGATGGCAACCAAACTTCACTGGTGAGACAAACGTGTGACGGTCAGGAGGACGTTTTGGCAGGGGGGAAAACTGATCAGAAAATGTAACGGAATGTAACTACAGAAATGTAGTGGGGTAGAAAGTAGGCTATAGATAATTGCTGCAAAATGTAGGCTAACGAAGATACGTGAAAAATGTAGGCTACTTAAGTACAGTAACAAAGAATTTGTACTTTGTTACATTCCACCACTCCATTTTGGCTCTATCAATAGCGCGATCAATCACCAAATAACGCAGGATTTAATCAGTTCAATTGCTGATGTAAATTGCAGTATAATGTTTCTTTGCATACTATTATTTCTTTTTCAATAAATGATCAGAAATACATTACTGTACAATACTATCATTGTAAATGACTGTAGAATTAAATAAAATGCAGTAACCAATCATTTGGAGTAAATTATCATCACTCAAATGTGCGTAGGAGTGCTTTTCAGTGTTCGTAGATTTTGTTCTTCGCTAAGAACAAATCCAAGATAAGAAAACATTAGTGAATGTCAGAATCTTCGTAAAAAGTGTGTAAGTGGGATTTAAGAACACATTTCTTAAATCTGAGTTTCTCCAGAAAGAGTCGTGCAAAAGCACCACTATTATATTTTGACCAGAGATGTGCTAATAAGCTTCTTGGAAATAAGTAATTCAGCAAGAAAAATGTCCTTAGACCAAAACAGCCGATGAGTTAACATTCTTAAAGACAAACATTTACTGGAAAATTAATAAAAAAATGATTTTGCAAAAGCTCTTTTCTTACCATGGCCTTGGCTATATTCCTGCATTATTAACATTGGATCTCTTTCACCAAACTCTTCAGCATAGCTGAGAAGTGCCTCTTTCACCGTCTTGTACCCAGCCAGGACCACCACTTTTTGGGGTCCCAAATACACAGTGAACACTGATCCATATGTCTTGGAAAGCTAAGAACAGGGGAATAATGTCATGATGTTTTTTTTTGTTTTTTTTCATAAAACGAATGCATTTTAAAAAGCAGACAATGTGATAGAAGAATTGTAACAGTGTTGCTGCCTGGAGAGCACACACACATACTCCTACTACACTTTCTCACCTTCAGTAATGTGTTGTAGGGTCTCTTGAGATCAAGCTGCAGCAGGTTCCCAATTAGGGGAAATGGTTTGGGTCCTGGAGGTCCTTTTCTGTCTTCCTTTAAGCTGAAGGTGGGGGAGGAGACAAGGTAGACGAGGAGCAGGACCCCAAGACCCCCCAACAGGGAGATGGAGCTGGAGGACTGGAGAAAGAGATCTAAAATCCCCATTACTTTAAAAAAGTGTCCTGAAGTTGATACTTCACTGACTAAATATGTTTCCTCCTGGAGCCTTTAGTTTTGTGAGTGTTCTGGTTAACAGGGATTTCACAACTAACCCTAAACTGCAGCAATCTTCCCACTACCTACCGTACTGTGATTGGTGTTTTACTTGTGGGAGGGGCGCACATGAAAGCTTTTCTGACCTTTGCTACTTTTGCTCTCTCCGCTACCCCCACGTCCACTGTTGATAAAAGAGATCAAACGTTGCATGCTTGTACCTGATTGCCTGTTCATGTGAAGTCCTCCCGCGGCTGCCTCCCACCCACCTTATGGGCCAGGACCTGCTAGGCCTGTTGCGATAGTCAATAAATCAATTAATTGCACGATAAAAAAATTAGCTCCATAATTTTTCCAGCCACGATAATTTCCATTTGTAACGCTTGTTTGTTTTCCTTGTCTCTCTCTCTCTCTCTTTCTCTACCAAAGAGACTGGATGACCACTTTAGGTTCCTTAGCATAACTAGGAGTGAACCCTCTTTTCAGTTGCATGTCTTTGTGTGGAGAGGTGGGACTCCTTGAGGAGAGAGAGAGACAGAGAACACTAGTTGGGTTGAGAGTTGGAGCAAGGTTTCCCGCAGCACTATGCAGTTAAGGCGCCATAAAAAAAAAGAAGTATATGAGCGATATCCGCCATGTTACTCGGTGTCCTGTTTACTCCCTTTCATTCTAAACCATGCAGTTGACAACCTGCAGGTGGAGGCAGTGGAGACAGGCTCTGATACACATGCCATGGGCTGCTGTGGACTTGTCAGTCTCGCAAGCGGTTTCAGGAAAGTGGTTGCATGTGTCCGACAATGTACAGAGCATTAACCGGTACAAGCCTACAGTTGTCTGCTGTCAGCGTGTCAGAGGCTCCCGGACGGTGAACTGAGACTTCGTTACCTGCTTGTCAAAAATTGCCACTTACTAGCTAATGAATTAGCCTGAGGTAAACGCTAGCTATCAGTAAACAGAAGTGACATTGTGTGTGTGTGTGTGTGTGTGTGTGTGTGTGTGTGTGTGTGTGTGTGTGTGTGTGTGGGTGTGTGTGTGTGCGAAGCTCCGACCTGCAGAGGAGCAGAAGAAAGTAGCTGCACCTTCGCCAAAATAAACAGAACTATTTTGGTACAAACATTTACTTGCCATGTGGTAAATAGCCACATAGAAATAAATAGATATAATGTATTAATTATATTATTTAACTTTAATATTATTGTTTAATAAATAATTGTTAAATGTAGTACAGAGTCTGTAGTCTATTGCACAAACACTCGAGGAATGCTGCAAACATTTGACAGCCGGTAGGCTACGAATTGCCTGGGAGAACATATGTGTCACAAACGGCAATTCCCCAACTGTACAACAGCGTGAAAGACGACATACTCAAGGAGATCAAAGACATATTGTGGATATTTAAAATGTCTTCCAGTTCCAGTGTTAAATATTCTTTAGAAATAAAAGTTTATTGATCTTTGAAAAGGTGTGCCTGCATTATTATGCCATTATCATAATATTAGATGAAAATGGTCTGAGAACGACAATATTATCGTTTATCGCAATCATTTCTGGGACAAATTATCATCCAGCAAAATCTGTTATAGTGACAGACCTAGAACCTGTACATGGTTGTTCAGGCGCGCACATGTTACTACAAACAAATAGATGTCGACCGATACAGGTTTTTCTCTGGGCAATTTATTCTGCTGTTTTCTAGGATTTCAATGCCTTTAAATGCTGTTTTTGGTGCTTTTGTCACTTTTATGTCATTTTAGTCAACATTCTTTGATGTTTTTTTAAACATTTTGATTGCGAAGAGCACTGAGTTGAACCATCCAGGTTATTTTTGGGCAATTTTGTTGAAAGAAACGCACATTTCTGCTATAGAAAACTTTGAAAATTGGTCAGACTTGACCCGAGGACAACAGGAGGGTTAAATCGACCTGCAACGCAATGTTTCACATTTCCCCCATTTTAACTGTAATACTCATAAATGCTTTTGTAATAAATACATTAACTACAATCTGCTCTGTAGTTCACTTTAGATTAGTCACATTTTAATTGAATGGTGCCTAACAAATGCACATTCCGAAATGTAAACAAAGTATTATTATTGTCAATGTACTGTACATTTGCCTCTGCCTCATACACGCTCTCCCTCCCTCCCTCATCTGTCTTTGTTTTGTTTTTTCTATTTCTATGTTAACACTGAAATAGCAAATATATCTATGGTGATTAATCTTCCATGGAAAGGGGGGAATAGGGCTGCAGCTATCGATTATTTTAGTAATCGAGTATTCTACCGAGTATTCCATCGATTAATCGAGAAATTGGATAAGAAATGCTTTTGCTTATTAGTAAACAGCAATAGTAAATATACAAAAGAGAGGCTTTTTATTTTTTAGAAAAAGCAAATTCTTTATTGCCTAAATAGCATACAATAACAGGGATAGATGCTAATATTTTTAAGCACTGGTTGCATGGACCAACAAACCCCTTATTCTGTTGGCAAAAGTAAATCTTTGGTGGCCCAAATGTAAATCTTTTTTGCCCCCTTCCCCTTCATGCCTCTGGCTCATGACACTGGATATGAAAAAGAGCTGTTCACTAAGCCCAGGTTAATGTGACTGTACAAAGCTTACAGCAGGGTTATTCAACTACACTGTTGTTGAACTGTTCAGGGGGACACATTTCAAGAAAGCTAATTCTGAGTGAGGAGAAAGAATGCAGACATAACCGGCATGGTCCGATCATGTCATTCACGTGCATATTAAGTAGCCATGAGGTTGACCGCTCCAGCGGGGAGGCCTGGTTTGTCTCCGGCAGCAACTAAGTTTACAATAATTTGTCCAGATTTCAAGATTCTGAGCATTCGTAGACGTAGCATTGACGGCATGCTATTGTGGTAAGCTAGTTCGATTTTACAATAGACTTAAAATGATCCCAAACTTTCCATTGTTTTTCATGACTATTTGCAGCTTTGAGTTTGAAGCATTTAGAAAGGGGTGAGTATCCCGAAGATTAATGCTGTGGTACTCTGGTGGAAAACATCAGGCTGAAAGGCAATTACTGCCAAAAAATTCAGATATCTTTTTTGTTTATTGTCTACATGAAAATATTACATTTCAATTTTGCTATTTACAAGAAAGCCTTTTTGTAATAGTTTCAAGATGATTGTGCTCTGCAGACGTGCATAGTAAGTAGCTAATGAAGAAAGTCGATTGCTGGAACATGAGCACTTCTAAAGCAAACATTCAACAAACATTTTCTTAATTACATCAGTGGTGTTGAACATTTTCACTACTTTAAAAAAATGTAAAGCCCTAATGTACGGGGGACAACACACACTTTATGAGGAAGCTGACAGTATTTTTATGGTTTCAGACCCCAGACAGACATACCCCTTTTAATTCTGTATGGAAGGCCTAGTTTGATAACATATTTGGCTCAAATGTTGAATATGAATCTTAAATTCCAGTCTGCTGTCAAGCCAAATTCTTAGGTATTTATGTGGCTCAGCAAGAGTGATATGGATACCATGTAAACTTTTAATGGCAGGATAGTCAGAGATGCCAATGGATGTAGAGAATACCATCTACCTGGTCTGATTGGCTGACCTTGAATGCAGCTAGATAGTCGCGGTATCACAAGATCACATGAAACTCCATCTTTTCAGGCTTCAAGTAATGCATTTGTGTCTCAACTACCAGCTTATCGAACCAATCAGCTTCCGGTATGGAGCTACTGGTATCTATGGGCTGTGGTTTAGGTGTATGTGACGCCTGAGACTGTTAGTTAAAAACACAATGGCAGAAGTTATAGACAGATCCAATCACCTGCCAGGTATTTTTTTAAGTGCCTGCCCTTTTCCAAACAGTTTCCAATGATGACTTCACAGATGGTTTTGTGTAACAAATCATCTGGTGCATCATCAGGTTACTGATCTGCAGTTAGTTACTTATCTGCAAATCTTTGATGAAATGAAAGTTCTGTTAATTGGATCATTGAAATTGAACATTTTCGGTGCTGTTGCACTACATGGAATATAATGCTGTACAAATGAAAATCTACTATCTTAAAGTGAGATGAAGTCATAAAAGTGGGCCAAGCTGCATTTTCAAGCCCTACTGCTCAATACAGGAAACAGCACACAGTTTATGAGGTGAAGGGCTGAGGGTGAAGCCCACACTTGGAGTCAGATCCAGTTCATCCTCTGAAACTCCAGGAGGAGGAGTGAAACGAAAGTGCTGCAGGAGGCTGGTGAAGAAGATGAAGAGCTCTATCCTGGCCAGACCCTCTCCGAGACAAATCCTGCGACCTGTGTGAGTGTGTGAGAGAGCAAAGGAAAATGTTTATCTCATATACAAGTGAATGATCATCAAGAAGTGATATGGCTAAATTCACCAACCTGCAGAAAACGGCATGAAGGCTTCTCGCTTGAAAAACTTCCCATCTTTGTCCAGGAAGTGAGCAGGATAAAAGCTGTGTGGCCTCTCCCACTCACTCTCATCATACAGGACAGATGTCAATAGAGGATATACCGTGGTCCCCTGTGGACAATACACCGATTTGAAAAGTTTTATACATGCTAAGCAAGAAATAATTCACCTAACACAGAAAGTAATGGTTCAACAACTGTCCCAAATGACAACTCTGATGAATGTTTTATTCGTCAGCAGTAAACAATTTTTTTTTTTAGCCCTGTAAGCTAGTTTAGCTGGCTGAAGGCTTGCCACCATGATGCTGACGTCTACCTGCAAGATTGACAAAACACTTTGTTCTACAGCAGCCACACTGGCTGGCCACAAGGCTGCCTGGAGATGTGTCTTCAGACATTTATTCCTGATCGCAGGCATCGGCTGATGCTGACTCAAAATGGCATAGATCCACCTGAAAATCCATGTGTATGCCTTTCTCCACACACAATGTGGTCGTTATAAAGGAAGAAAGTGCGGTGAGAATGTGTGCACCTCTTCAGACAAGGCATACAAGTGGTTTTAGGTGAGATAGCTGCTGGTGAAGTTATAAAGAGACGGTTAAATATCCATTGTGGTTGTTTAAACATTTTACTGATTGTGATTGTATTTTTTGCTACAGAGCATTCTGTAAAATTTCATGAAGGTGCTTTATAAAAGTTCATGTGAAACTAGTGTAAAATAGGTGTTTTATGAGCTGACCTTCTTAATGAAGTGACCCTGGAAGGTGATGTCTTGGCTCGTTTTGTGAGGCACTGCTATCGGGAGGATGCTGGCCAGTCTCTGTGTCTCATGGATGACAGCGTCGGTGAAGGGCAGGTTCTTCCTGTCCTCAACCTGAACGTTACGACTTCCTATCTCCCTGCTCAGCTCCTCCTGGACCTGGTCTGGGAGAGGAGACGTTTTTGTTTTCATGAAGACGATTTGATGACACACTATAATAACCATCATTACTAAATGGTAAATTGATAAAAATTTAAACTTTTGTTTGCTACTTTCAAATCTTGCTAGCTTTTCAACATTACCAATCCTGCCTTTAAATTCCTTACCTTGTATTTTTGGATTCTTGGCCATGAACAGAAGTCCCCATCTCAGAGTAGTTGCTGTTGTGTCAGTACCAGCCCCGAACATATTAATAACTGTCTGCATAAGGTTGTGTTCGTGGAAGTAACTGTTGGCAATCCCAGATTCCTGCAGGTAAATATAAATTGGAGCAGTTATACAGACAAAAAATCTTTGAGGTAGTAGTAGTGATGGTGGTGTGGGTTGCAATTCATTCCTTCTCACTGATAACTCTACTGTTGGCTAAGGGGGACTGCCCATTTTTCCGACGCTTCATTGTTCCGACCTCTCAATAACCCCAAAAATTCCCTTTGGTCCTACAGCACATTAGACCAACGTCCCTTTGCTTTGAAAAAAATAAACCCTCTGCTCCGACATCATTGTTCTGACCATATAGGCTTTTGTGGATCAACTCCCATAATCTAAAATCTGAATCAGCAATAACAAGCGGAATTACTTTTCTCTAGCTTATTAACACATTTAAAACAGCCAAGATGAGACGTCGTCTCACTTATCAAGTTAGTTTCACATTGGCTATTGCTGGGATATGCCCCATTCCTATTCATTATCATTGTAGGCTTATATAAATATACATACATATCCAACCCGAAACTAACTTTACCCTGTTGGACTTTGGACATAGCCTACATTTTCATTTCAGTTTTTCAAAGATAGGCTAAACATTAATATCTATATTAATATATATTGCTACACATGGATTTCATCAACAAATTCAAGCAGTCAGATATGTATGAACAGATGAAAGGCAAAAACAAAAAAGGAGTTTATTAAAAAAATTAACAGGTTCCTTCCTTATGCAATAATCGATTATGGTCTGTCACTGCATCGATGCAGAATCCTACAGGTCCGCATCGATGCAATGATTCATTTCAACACCCCCACTGTTGGCCAGGGAAGGTAGACAGACAGATACATTATAGCTTGCATCTACGCATCAGGGACTGCCCATTGTTCCGATGGCCCGTTATTTCGAAACACCAATAGTCCAAAAAAAATAAAAAATAAAGATTTGTGGCCTGCAATCAGTGAATAATGTGCAGCTCTACAGACTTTACGGTATGTGAGTATTAAGTGACATTTCATTCAGATATCTTGAGGTGAGAGTTAAAGGGAACCCTTTCAAAATGGCCATGCCAGTTTTTTATCTCGTCAAAATGTAGCCTATTTTTGGAGCATTTTTTAACCCCCTTCCTGAAACAGTAGCTTAATATAGTTGGTACCAATGGATTCCTTAGGTCTTCTAGGAATTTATAAGACTTGGATCGATTCTGGATTCTGAATCGATATTGGATCGTTAAAATGAAAATCAATTTGAATCAGAAAATATATTTCTTAGATCCTGCCCTATTCATATAGCAAATTTAAAACCAACCCGAGTTGACCAAAGTCTTTAAAATAACTTAAGTAACATAACGTGATAATGGCAAGAAAGCGGTAGAGATTATAATACTATCCCATGCTCAAATAGATAAGTAACGGAACAGGAAGAAAATATAAAACACAGAAGACTTAAAAGTGATGTATAAATATCTTAATTGTTAATAGCAATGAGCATAATAGTGATGATAAGCTTCCCGACCTCCAGATTTTGCTTTCGGACCAGAAAGGCGTCCACAAAGCCTCTGCACATCTGTGGATTGAGGGTCTCTTTCAAACGACTGAACAGCTGTAAGTTATGTTTCTTGTTGATAGCAAATATTGTCTCCATTTCCTTCTTCCCACCAAACCATTTACCGATCCATGGAAACATGTTATACAACTGTTAAGAAAAATATAGATGCATCAGTATGTACAAGGAGTATTTAACAAGCAAGTAAAGAATCCCATGATTTCTTCAATTCAGTTCAGTCGTATTATGTATTTGAAAATCGCAATGCTTAAAGTCTAAGCTGAATAAACACATGAAATGTCACCTGTACTGACGGGGAGCCCCCAAGTTGAATGTTTCTGTTTGTTCGATCTACCAGGGATGTAAACTCTGGATCATCATATTCAAATCTGCTGCCATAAACAATGGAGCAGATAATATTAGAGACTGCATAGTTCATTGGTTGGGTCGTATCAAAAGCTTCACCTGTAACAAGGGAAACAGGAAAAAAATCCAAATCATGAGTGTTGGAAATATGTTACGTGCCATTTTGTGATAATTGAACAAAGCCTCTCATCAAATCAGCTTTCTTATCTATCAGCTCTCACATCATCAAAGTGAATCGAGCGATTGTTAGAAAATGTATATATTCTTGTCTCATAAAACATTTAGAACATTGTGGAACTGAACCCTGCGTGTCACTATCTCTGAGCACTTGTAACTGCTTTAAGAGTCAACTCACAAAGGTCAAGCCAGTGGATGATAAGATACAAATCACCAAACAATTGTGAATGGATTGTTTCATTAAAAGAGGATTGACGAAACATTGTTCATCATGCAGTAGGTTAAAAGTCACTTACCTTTAAATTTCTTAAACACTTCAATGAGGTGCATTCCTCATTTTCCCCCCTTCCTTTTCTCCCCTCCAACATCTTTTATCTAGATAGACTCAAAGCTATCTTCATCACCATGCCTCTCCTGGACCATAAAACCCTGAGATTAAACATGTTTTTTTAACTTAAAAAACTTGGAATGGGTAAAAGACAATAAGAGCGGTCCTTAATTAAAGACATTCTTACTTTTCCACTTTAAATATTTTGACCAGAGATGTGCTAATAAGCTTCTTGGAAATAAGTAATTCAGCATGAAAAATGCAAATGACTGATCGACTTAAGAAATCTTAGTTTCCTAGAACCAAAACGGTCGATGAGTTAACTATCTTAAAGACAAACATTTACTGGAAAATAAACAGTACAGAAAAATTATTTTGCAAAAGCTCTTTTCTTACCATGGCCTTGGCTATATTCCTGCATTATTAACATTGGATCTCTTTCACCAAACTCTTCAGCATAGCTGAGAAGTGCCTCTTTCACCGTCTTGTACCCAGCCAGGACCACCACTTTTTGGGGTCCCAAATACACAGTGAAAACTGATCCATATGTCTTGGAAAGCTAAGATCAGGGGCATAATATCATGATGGTTTTTCGTTGTTGTTTCTTTTCATAAAACAAACAAATTTTAAAAAGCAGACAATGTGAAGAATTGTACAGTGTTGCTGCCTGGAGAGCACACACACAACAAATCCCCCTTAAGGAAAAACTATTTATTCCTCACCTTCAGTAATGTGTTGTAGGGTCTCTTGAGATCAAGCTGCAGCAGGTTCCCAATTAGGGGAAATGGTTTGGGTCCTGGAGGTCCCTTTCTGTCTTCATTTGAGCTGAAGCTGGAGGAGCAGATGAGGTAGACGAGTAGCAGGACCAACAGACCCCCCAACAGGGTGACGGAGCTGGAGGACTGGAGAAAGAGATCTAAAATCCCCATTACTTTAAAAAAGTGTCCTGAAGTTGATACTTCACTGACTAAATATGTTTCCTCCTGGAGCCTTTAGTTTTGTGAGTGTTCTGGTTAACAGGGATTTCACAACTAACCCTAAACTGCAGCAATCTTCCCACTACCTACCGTACTGTGATTGGTGTTTTACTTGTGGGAACAACATGTTCCCACTAAGTACATGAAAGCTTTGCTGACCTTTGCTACTTTTGCTCTCTCCGCTGCTGCTGCTCATACAGAATTTCAAAACCCCCACGTCCACTGTTGATAAAAAAGATTTTTTTATCAACATAATGAGGAAACCCACATACATAATACTGCAATGCCTAATATATAACAACACATTCTCATGCTGACCTGTCTCATACTGACATTTTTTCATTGGCGTTAAGTCTTTTCAAAATTCTGGGTACACCTGGACGTCAAACTGAGGCTCCACTACAGTTTAAACAGTCTTTGTATTTAAACTAGGGATGCCACGATTTTATGGACTGCCGATCATTCAATCAAGTTGATATTTACTAAAAACGCGTGATTGGGTGCTCGGCCTTAATCTCTTCTAGCCGGCAATAAACTACTACACACATATAAAACATATGGCTGAGAACAAACATTGCATGCTTGTACTTGATTGCCTGTTCATGTGATGTGAAGTCCTCCCTCCCACCCACATTATTGACCAGGACCTGCACGTTTGCTCACGCGCGCACGTACATGCTACTACAAACAAAACAATAATTGGAGAGTCGTCACCAAGCAGAGCATGGCCAGTTTAAGCTCAAATTTGTAGAGAGTGAGGGGAAAAAAGGCTGAAAATGCGGCAGACAAACGCCAGATAGGAACACAAGCAACGATAACTAGTCAATTTGGTGTCTATTCTTAACATCGCTGCATGACGCTCACTTACGCACGCTAGAGACCACCTACCCGTTTGGGGAGTGTGTCCACCGCCATTTCCACTCTTCCCATTCATTTTATTATTTTTCGAGCTTTTCCGCCTTTATTTGACAGGACAGCTAGGTTAGAAAGGAGAGAGAGAGAGAGAGAGAGAGAGAGAGAGCGAGAGAGAGGGGGAAGACATGCAGGAAACCTTGGACCTTTATGTCGAGGCATAAACCTCCAAGTATATGTGCACCTGCTCTACCCAATGATCCAATCCGGCCCCCTTCCCATTCATTTCTATGGGAGCAGCTGTGCAGTTCATTTGGATAGTGTCGCGGGGCTTCTGCCTCTCGATCTACAATGAAGACAGATTCAGCAACTGGATAGGCCATTTCTTGCATAAAATGTTTTCAGAAACACATTTTCAGTGAACTATTTTGTAAAATAAGAGATCGTATTCCAAACGAGCCGCCATTATGGTCTGTTTTGAAATCCTGGGAACAGATATCCTAGTTTTCTTTGCTTGTCAGTGGCTGCAGAACAAGCGGTCGGAGAAGAGGAGCGTTTAGTAGCGAAGATTTCAAGTGAATATACAGAACATGGCAGTTTTGTGCATTGTAAGCTGGGGATATGACCCATACCTTTGGTGTGGGAGATCCGGGTTTGATTCCCACTGCACTACATCAATCATTGTGTCCCTGAGCAAGACACTTAACACCAGTTGCTCCAGAGGTGTGCGACCTCTGATATATATAGCAATTGTAAGTCGCTTTGGATAAAAGCATCAGCTAAATGACATGTAATGTAATAACATCTTTGGCTCCAATGTTGAGTATGAATCTGGAATTCCAGTCTGCTGTCAAGCAAATTTCCCAAGTATTTGTGTGGCTCAGCAAGAGTAATATGGATACCATGTAAACTTTTAATGGCAGGATAGTCAGAGATGCCAATGGATGTAGAGAATACCATCTACCTGGTCTGATTGGCTGACCTTGAATGCAGCTAGATAGTCGCGGTATCACAAGATCACATGAAACTCCATCTTTTCAGGCTTCAAGTAATGAATTTGTTTCTCAACAACCAGCTTAACGAACCAATCAGCTTCAGGTATGGAGCTACTGGTATCTACGGGCTGTGGTTTAGGTGTATGTGATGCCTGAGACTGTTTGTCAAAAACACAGTGGCAGATGTTATAGACAGATGGTATATTGTTGGAGAAATTTTGATTGACATACTTTCTCTCTTGTCATTATTAAACTGTTTGCATAGAATATGATACTGAATTATCTAAACAAGATAACATGGAGCTATTGCGTGTCCTTGTCTGAGCACGGTGTGTTCCTGTGGGCGTACATGCCCTCTCAGACCAGATAGGGGAGACGTCATCAACTCTGACCAGATAACAAATGACGACATCTACTCTGTGTAGCCGGTTGATTGGTCGCAGGTGTTTTCAATCACACTCACTCTCTCTGGACCAATCAGGAAGTAACTGCATGCTATATAGGCAGGGGGTTTGACCTCTTGATACTCTTTGTTGCTGGAAGCACATTTCTGCTTTGGGTCCTTTTGCGTGGTGCAGTCACGGTTTTACGACTTTCATTTTTGTTGAGACCTTTATGGTTTATTTGTTAATTTTGGTTATTTGTTATGCTCTAGGCAGCTATTTAGACACCTTTGCTGCCTAGATTTGCCTTAGATTGGAGTTGTTTTTCATTTATTTTTGGTTTGATTCATTTTCCCTCCCCCCAATAACTGAATGTTCTTCTCTCATAGGTGCTGAGTGTGTCTTCCCTGAGACCCCACACCCTTTGACCCTGTCCTTCCACCGGTAAGGCCTCAGCACTTATTTCCCACATTTAGTGTGTCTGGTATTTTAAATAGTATTTTATATTTGGTGTTTTAGTAATTGTATTAATAAAATCATTGTTTGACGGAACTACGTCTCTGGCTTCATGCATAAATTGAATCTGTGTGCTTTCTGTATTTTGGTGGTTTAACTATTTTACTTGTCAAATCCTATTCTCGGGGTGAAATTCCCCGGGTGGCGTTGCCGGTGTCTTCCTTGGGTCTGGGTGTTGAGCGGGCCAAAAAGGCGCTCCACACCAAAAGAGTCCCACTCGCCACAGCTGTATCATGATTCATCACATTTGCACTTGGTATTATAAAAAGCAGCTGTAGAGAGCTTTTCGTTCAGGTCATTGTCCGTACTATTCTGTAGTACGGAGACTGCCTCCTTGTTGGGTTCTCAAGTAAAATAAACTTTATATCTTCAGTGGTCCTGCCTATCATTTGATAATGTGATTATTCTAACATATCCAATCACCTGCCAGGTATTTTTTAAGTTCCTGCCCATTTCCAATGACAGTGTTGCCAGATCTCACGAGACAAATAAGCAACTAGGCCTGTGAAAACAAGTTCAAAACAAGCGACTTTTTCTACGGAACCCCCCTAGGTTCCTGGAAGAGAAAAATAAAAAAAAAACTGCAGTTTTACAATCTGTGGGTGCTGTAGAAATATATTGGGTTTAGAATAAGAATGTCCTGTAGCCTGGGATGGCCTCGCTGTCTGTAAGATAAGACGGGTTCAAAATTAGTGGAGCGAAAGTGCTCCTGATTTGTTGAATAAACAATTGGAACAGAATGCACCTAATGAAACCCCTAAAGGAACAGACTATCTTTAGGCCATGAGAGGGCGATCCCCAAACACAACCCCCCCCTTCTCTCCTCCCCCCAAAAAGCCAGAGGGGGTCTGCACCTAACAGCCCAGGCGCACCGCCCCAGAAAGAAAGGGAGGAGTATTTTTTTGGCTAGAGACACCTCTCCCCCCCCCCCCCAGGGCCCCCCGAAAAAAGAATAGGGAAAAGGAAGGTCCGTTATACCCGGAAAGACTTTGTTGGTGGATAGGGAGAGAAAGTCTCGAAGGAGCGGCTGATCCATATGCATATGAAATATCTGTTTGCAATATCATTTTACTAAAGATTGTTATAGTTTAACTGAACGAATCCTGAGTATTCATTTCTTGGTCTGCCTTTCAACGAACACAAAATTAAAGGGGGAAACTTTGAGAAGTCACCGGTGGTTCTTAAAAGACTGGCTTTTCGAGGCCAGAGTAGAATCTGTCGCTTTTTTTCCTACAGTACAGATTGTAAATTTAAATGTTAACAGATTGGTAAACTGTGCGCAGTTTTGCAAAACTGTACACACGGTAGTTTATTTATTTTTCTCCCCCGAGTTTCAGGACAATGACTACAATAGGGAGTTAAACCACCTTTTAACATTCTTTAACATTAGAAAACTGATGGGATATCAAATGTAGACTGATGTACCAAGTACATTAAATACACAGTAAACCTCTGATAATTAAAATTTGCACACACAAATATCATCTTGAACAATTTTGTTATTTATTATTGCATTTTTAAATAACTATAACCCAGAAACAGGAGAAATTATTCTATGGTCTCTCTATGGTCACCATCAGTCACACTCGTGCATATTTTCAGTTAAACATCACTCACTGACGTTTTGCTAAAACAGAAAAAAACAGATTGCCCTGCTCTGCCTCTGATTGGCTAGCACTCGTTGCCATCTGGGTCAGAGCCAATTAGAAGCAGGATGTGGGTGGGAGAAAACTCTGCTGTCTCCTGTGTGTATGGGGAAAGGGGAGGGACAGAGGGAACAGGCAAGACTGCTTGACAACTTACTATGGAGCTGGGAACAAGCCCAAATAAGCAACTACACTTTAGAAATGAGCCCCAAAAAACCACGAACCGCGACTACCAATATTTGTAAGCGACTTTACAGAAAAACAAGCCCAAAGTCGCTTATAATAAGCGGACTTGGCAACACCGTCCAATGATGGCTTTTCAGATGGTTCTGTGTAACACATCATCTAGTGCATTTAGTTACTTATCTGCAAATCTTTGATGAAATGAAAGTTCTCTTAATTGCATAATTGAAATTGAACATTTTCCGTGCTGTTGCACAACATGGAAGATAATGCTATACAAATGAAAATCTAGTCTCTTGAAGTGAGTCAAAGTCATGAAAGTGGGTCCAAGCAGCATTTTCTTTTAGCCCTACTGCTCACATAGAGGAAACGGCACACAGTTTATGGGGTGAAGGGCTGAGGGTGAAGCCCACACGTGGAGTCAGATCCAGTTCATCCTCTGAAACTCCAGGAGGAGGAGTGAAACGAAAGTGCTGCAGGAGGCTGGTGAAGAAGATGAAGAGCTCCATCCTGGCCAGACTCTCTCCGAGACAAATCCTTCGACCTGTGAGA
This sequence comes from Perca fluviatilis, assembly GCF_010015445.1. Taxonomy (NCBI): domain Eukaryota; kingdom Metazoa; phylum Chordata; class Actinopteri; order Perciformes; family Percidae; genus Perca; species Perca fluviatilis. Next base: position 30,849,377 of record NC_053129.1, on the reverse strand, counting down.
CAGAGAGAACAAAGGAAAATGTTTATCTTATCTGCAAGTCAATGATCATCAAGAAGTGATATGGCTAAATTCACCAACCTGCAGAAAAAGCCATGAAGGCGTCCCGCTTGACAAACTTCCCGTCTTTGTCCAGGAAGTGAGCAGGATAAAAGCTGTGTGGCCTCTCCCACTCACTCTCATCATACAGGACAGATGTCAAGAGAGGATATACCGTGGTCCCCTGTGGACAATACAGAAAAACATTCTCTACAAGCAATAGTATTTTCAAACTACATACATAATAAGTCACAAAGCACAGAAAGGAATCGCTAAATCTTAAATTATTTTAACATTTTGTACCCTGAACATGTAGCTATATGAAGGACCAAACAGGACTTGTTAGAACGGCATATTGCGCCATTTCCTGTTAAGTTCATTCTGACATATTCTTCATTACAGCAGCTGATTATCAGCTTTACATTTAAACCTACACTAGTTCACTCAAGCACTCATAGCTCTTTCCGTCCTTCAGCGACTTTCTCGTTAATCCCACTGTTAGCTCTGTTAGCTGCTTTAGCTGAGTAGTTAGTGATGGCTTCTCTCTTTCCCCTTTACTCCCTCCTGTCTTTTAATTACATAATATAACAGTCAAATGATAATTGAACATCTTGAACAGGGGGAGATGCTTTTAAGTTCCTTACTTCCTTAAAAGCAATATAGCATTTAAAAGGCTATTTTAAATGGAGTCTGGCGCAATGCTCATTCCACATAAAAAGCTACATTAAAGCACTTCCAGCAAACGGAGAACAATGAGGGCAAAACAGCATCACCATCTGTTTTAACCAAATATTCTCTGGTCTAGCTCGGCTAAAAATACATGAAACAAACAGAGAATCTGTTTGCACGTTAGCGTGTTGTTCAATAACAAGCCTGTTTATAACCGGTAGGCTACCAACAACGTTTTAACTGATTTAGCAGTTTAGATAACACACTCGACTGTCTTGCTGATACAGATGTGAACTAACCATAGTCGGTTAATTGCTCATTAAAAACATTTTCTTTGGCCTGGCTGCCTTCCAGGTTGTACCATTTATAGGGGAATCAATGCTAGGTATTCAGTCTGACCTTCTTAATGAAGTGACCCTGGAAGGTGATGTCTTGGCTCGTTTTGTGAGGCACTGCTATCGGGAGGATGCTGGCCAGTCTCTGTGTCTCATGGATGACGGCGTCGGTGAAGGGCAGGTTCTTCCTGTCCTCAACCTGCACTTTACGACTTCCTATCTCCCTGCTCAGCTCCTCCTGAACCTGGTCTGAGAGAGGAAAAGTTTTTGTTTTCACGAAGACAATTTGGTAACACTTTATAATAACCATTGTTACAAAATGGCAAATTGATAGTTAATTAAACTTTTGTTAAACTTTTGTTTGCTACTTTCAAATCTTGCTGGCTTTTCAACATTACTAACCCTGCCTTTAAGTTCCTTACCTTGTATTTTTGGATTCTTGGCCATGAACAGAAGTCCCCATCTCAGAGTAGTTGCTGTTGTGTCAGTGCCAGCAGCAAAGAGATTAATAACTGTCTGCATAAGGTTGTGATCGTGGAAGTGACTGTTAGCAATTCCAGATTCCTGCAGGTAAAGATAAACCAGTGCAGTTATTCAAACAAATGTGATTCAAAACTTTTTTTGAGGTCTTTGTATTGATGGCGGTGTGGGTTGCACTTTATTCCTTCTCACTGATAAGGGTTAGGGTTACCATTGGCCAAAGACAGACATGATGGCTTGGTCATCCAGTAGGAATCAGGGACTACGCATTGTTACGATGGTACATTAATTTGAAACCCCCCCTTCCCATAGTCTGATAAATTTGCCTTTGGACTGAAAGCCCCATTGTCCTGTTGTCTATTGCTCCAAAAATACACATTCTTCCTGTAGTTAGAAAGGTTTATGGCCTGCAATTAGTCAGCCCTGCCTCCTAAAGTTCCACACCCTCTTTCCCCCGGGTTGACTGGAAGCATCTGTGTATGACAGTCAGAACTGATGTCCGGTAACTAGCCAACTACACCACTAACTCCAACAAACGGTCACACCGTCACTATGTGTGTGTCCATGAAAAAGTAACTTTTTCTTCTTAGGGGATTAGGCCCTCACTACCATGTTAATTAAATCAAAGCTTGTTAGCTTGGTTGCTCCTGTGAAGGGCAGGACAGATGACAGCCATCCAAGCTCCGGCCAACTTTCAACCTGAGCAGAGTTGAATAAGCCACATTAACAGAAATCACGTGTGTGTGTGTGTGTGTGTTTTTTTGTGTGTGTGTGTGTGTGTGTGTGTGTGTGTGTGTGTGTGTGTGTGTGTTAAGAGGCTTTAAAATAACTAAAATGACATGGTAACGGCAAGAAAGCAGTAGAGATTAAAATTTGTAACCGCAATGAGCATAATAGCAATTCTAATAGGTGATGATCAGCTTCCCAACCTCCAGATTTTGCTTTCGGACCAGAAAGGCGTCCACAAAGCCTCTGCACATCTGTGGATTGAGGGTCTCTTTCAAACGACTGAACAGCTGTAAGTTCTGTTTCTTGTTGGCAGCAGTTAATGTCTCGAATTCCTTCCTTTTAGCGATCAATTTACCGATCCATGGAAACAGGTTATATACCTGTTAAAAAATGATATATACATATTAGTATGTAGGCATAATGCAATTAAGTTTAACAGGCAAGAGAAAAAAAGAAACATGTCTTCAATTCAGCTCAGTTGTAATATGTATATGAAAATTAATGTTGAAAATCTAAGCTTAATAAACATATGAAATGTCACCTGTACGGACGGTGAGCCCACAAGTTGAATGTTTCTGTTTGTTCGATCTACCAGGGATGTAAACTCTGGATCATCATATTCAAATCTGCTGCCATAAACAATGGAGCAGATAACATTAGAGACTGCATAGTTCATTGGTTGGGTCGTATCAAAAGCTTCACCTGTAACAAGGGAAACAGGAAAAGAAATCTAAATCAGGAGTGATGGAAATATGTTACATGCTGATTGGTTATTATAAGACACTTATCATTAAATGTGTTGAACATCTTATTCTTGTCTCATAAAACCTTTAAAACATTGTGGAACGAAACCCTTGGTGTTTTTTTTTTTTTTTCTTTTTTTTTTTTTTTTTTTCTTCCCCCTCACAAAGGTCAAGCCAGTGGATGATAAGATACAAATCACCAAACAATTGTGATTTGATTGTTTCATTAAAAAAGGATTGACTAAACATTGTTCATCATGCAGTAGGTTAAAAGTCACTTACCTTTAAATTTCTTAAACACTTCAATGAGGTGTTCACATTCCTCAATGATTGTGTCCTCACTCACCTTCTTGCCCATCCCAAAGTCTCTCAGGTTAGTCAAAGCAAAGCGCCTCATCTCTTTCCACGAATCACCATTGGACCATAAAACCCCTGAGATGAAACATGTTTTAAATAATTTCAAAAACTTGGAATGGGTAAAGACAATTAGAGCTATCCTTGACTAAAGACATTCTTAGTATACTTACACTTAATTAGTCAATTTAACTTACAGGTCTGTAAAATTGATTTCCTCTCCAAAGAATTTTGCCAAAACACCACGTAATGTGTTCATAGGTTTTTTGGAAATAAGTAATTCAGCATGAAAAATGCATAAAAACCGATTAATAGACTAAAGAAATCTTCGTCAACTAAGACCAAAACGACCGATTAGTTGACTAATTGACTGAGGGAGCAGCCCTAAAGACAATAAACATTTACTGAAGGATAAACAGAACAGGAAAATGATTTCTAAAAAGCTCTTTCCTTACCATGGCCTTGATTAGATTCCTGCATTATTAACATTGGATCTCTTTCACCAAACTCTTCAGCATAGCTGACAAGTGCCTCCTTCACCGTCTTGTACCCAGCCAGGACCACCACTTTTTGGGGTCCCAAATACACAGTGAACACTGATCCATATGTCTTGGAAAGCTAAGAACAGGGGAATAATGTCATGATGTATTTATTATAAAACAAACACATTTTAAAAAGAAGACAATGTGATAGAAGAATTGTAACAGTGGTCTGCCTGGAGAGCACACACACAACAAATCCCCCTTAAAGATCATCAATTTATTCCTCACCTTCAGTAATGTGTTGTAGGGTCTCTTAATGTCAAGCTGCAGCAGGTTCCCGATTAGGGGAAATGGTTTGGGTCCTGGAGGTTCTTTTCTGTCTTCCTTGGAGATGAAGCTGGAGGAGGAGATGAGGTAGACGAGTAGCAGGACAACAAGACCCCCCAACAGAGAAATAGAGCTGGAGGACTGGAGAAACAGTTCTAATACCCCCATGACTTGTCTGAAGTTGCTACCTAACTGACAAAATGTTTCCTCCTGGAGCCTATAGTTTTGTGAGTGTTCTGGTTAATAGGGATTTCACAACTAACCCTAAACTGCAGTCATTTCCCAACTTCCTGCTGTACATTGATTGGTGCTTGTGTCTTGTGGGAGTGACTTCCCATAAATCACATGAAAGCTTTTCTGACCTTTGCTACTACTTCTCTCTTGACTACTGCTTGATGCTGCTGCTCATATGGCATTCCAAAAACCTCACGTCCAGTCGAGCATTAACCTAAAGTCTCTTAAACTTCAACTTTCAGCTGTATTTTGTCCCCGGAGTGCAATTGGTTATGCAGCAAGTTATACAATACATGAAAAACAACATAGTCATACAATACTGAAGGAAATGGGGGTTACTTGAATACCCGTGGGCTGGAAGACCAACACTAGCCACTAGTGACTGACTTTGACATTTCCAAGTGTACAAAGCACAGCATCAATAACATCTAAAAAAGCGGCACAATGGCGAAAAAGCTACAAATACCCACAATAAAGTGCAAAGTGACCTGGCATGTTGAATACATGATCAACATCTCTTCCATCATAACACAAATTGTCTACATCAGTGGCATAGACTTCATCATTATCCTAATCATCATCACCATCACCAACACAAATCCCATCATATCGCTATTTAAACTACACACTTTGCCAAGTGAATTGGTAGTTATTACCTCCTCCCCCGGCCTGATTTAACAAGTGAAATGGCTGTGGGGATAAATAAATGCTTGTACCTGTTACTCTTGACAGGTATTTTTCTAAATAAATTATTGCTTGCGTAATGGTCAGTGTGCGGGACTTCTTCTAAGCTTCTGATCTGCTACTTTTGATCACATCCTACGCACCTGCCTGACAAAAGAGGTGTGCAAAAAAGCTTTCTTACGTAAAACATATCAACAAACAAATCAAGGGTGTGAAACCTAAGAAGATAAAACTCATTAAACTCCTACGCCAGCTGTTTTATCAGATTTTAAAACCACTTAAGAATCACCTTTGTGTTGCTTTTGTTTTTTGACCCAAGAATAGTTTTTAGACCATCCGATGCAGAACCCAAATTACTGTTGCCAAGTTCTCTTTCTAACTACTACTACTTCTGGGGCACTTGCTCTGAATGTGATTACAGTTGAAAGCCTGATGTATCTTGTACAGATACTCAAGGTTGCCTTGTGCGTAGGTATCAAGCGATGAAGGCCGTGACAGAGTGTCTGTAGTTGATACCCTTGGAATGAGAATGTACACGTACAGCAAAACGTACAGCAAAACAACAAGGGTCCTAGGTTGACGTCCTTTTGAAAGTTGAAGCTGACTTAACTGCAATGCGTGGTGTTTTAAGTGATTGAACAGATTCGTTGTACTGTTATGTTTAGCAGCAATCGTTTTGTGCCATTTTATTTTGCAGAGGATAGCAGTCTGTTCCACATCTGCTTTCTGCAATCTTTCTCTGTTTTTAATGACGTCAACTCAGTATAATGACTGACGTTAAACCGGTGGAGCCATGCATGTTGTTGGTATGCATAACAGTATGATGGTATTAAGTCAACAAGACGGAATATGGCCATTATCATGATATGACTTGTATCGCGACAGCGACGCCGTTATTGTTTTCACCTTGTGAGTCTGTGTTTCTCATCATGGAAAAGTCTGGTCCTGGAGTCATGTACTTTAGTGGGAACAACCGCAAAGGCTTCTTTTGTGCTTTGCCAGATGTCTGCATCCAGATTTTGTTACCATGTTGGCATTGCGACCGTGCAAGATGTAGTCACGAAACTTTACAGGTGTGTAGTTGAGATCAAAATAAAGGCCAAGTTTGAAAATGAGTGTGGTTTGGAGCAAGGGTATTCGAAGTGGAGGTGTTGTGAAATGTTTGTTTATAGCACGTGAATAAGCAATTTGTGTCGTTTAGTTAAAAACAGGAAAATGTTAAATTATAGTGTGGTGAAAAGTCACTATTTACAATATTTACAGTACTTGATTTACAGCTAATATGTGAAAAGGTACACAACCTTATTTGTTTAACAGTAATTCAGTTCTACTACAAACCGTTACAGGAAGTGAAACATTTCAGGCTGTAAAGATTACTGCCACAAAGGTCAGAAATATTGAGGTCTTTATTGTGTACATGACAATATTAAATTTGCATTTACCTAGTTACAAGAAAGCCATTTCTGTTATAAGTTTCAAGATGACTGTGCTCTGCAAAAAATACTGTACAGTATGTAGGTAATGAGGAAAGTCCATTGCTGGAAAATGAGCACCATGTACTTTGTCTGATCTGCTTACCTTAAACGCAGCTGGAGTGCCATATCAAGAGATCATGAGAATCACAGGATCACATTTCACAAGAATGTTAATCTTTTCAGGCTTCAAATAATGCATTTGCATCTGAACTACCAGCAGCTACCGGCAAGGTTTAGGTGAGTGCAACTGCCATGACAGTTAATTCAATCACCTGCCAGGTATTTTTTTATAGTGCCTGTCCTATTCCAAACACGTTTGACAGCTTCTCGGATGGTTCTGTGTAACACATCATCTGGTGAATCATCCGGTTACGGATCTGCATTTAGTTACTTATCTGCCAATCCACAATGAAGTGAAAGTTCTGTTAATTGTATCATTGATATTGAACATTTTCAGTGATGTTGCACTACATAGAATATAATGCTGTATAAATTTGAATCTACTCTCTTGAAGTGAATTGAAGTCACTACTGCTCACATAGAGGAAACGGCACACAGTTTATGGGGTGAAGGGTTGAGGGTGAAGCCCACACGTGGAGTCAGATCCAGTTCATCCTCTGAAACTCCAGGAGGAGGAGTGAAACGAAAGTGCTGCAGGAGACTGGTGAAGAAGATGAAGAGCTCCATCCTGGCCAGACTCTCTCCGAGACAAATCCTGCGACCTGTGAGAGAGAGAACAAAGGAAAATGTTTATCTTATCTACAATTAAATGAACATCAATAAGTGGTAAAGAAAGAAAAATGCTGAATTCACCAACCTGCAGAAAAAGGCATGAAGGCGTCCCGCTTGACAAACTTGCCATCTTTGTCCAAAAAGTGAGCAGGATAAAAGCTGTGTGGCCTCTCCCACTCACTCTCATCATACAGGACAGATGTCAAGAGAGGATATACCGTGGTCCCCTGTGGACAATACAGAAATTGAAAAGTTTTCTATATGCATACGTGGTGGTGAAGGTGCAGTGGATATGACGCATGCCTTTGGTGTGGGAAATGTGGGTTCAATTCCAAATGTGATAAATAAAACCAAAGTGTCCCTGAGTAAGAAACTTAACCCCTAGTTGCTGCAGAGGCGTGCCACCTCTGATATATAGCAATTTTAAGTCACTTTGGATAAAAGCGTCAGATAAATGTAACAAAAATGACATGTATATGCTGAGCAAAAGAGAATTCATGAAGCAGTGTTTTATGAAGTTAATTTGAGATTAACACTAGGTGTTTTATTCAGTCTTGCCTTCTTAATGAAGTGACCCTGGAAGGTGATGTCTTGGCTCGTTTTGTGAGGCACTGCCATTGGGGCAATGTTGGCCAGTCTCTGTGTCTCATGGATGACAGCGTCGGTGAAGGGCAGGTTCTTCCTGTCCTCAACCTGCACTTGACGACTTCCTATCTCCCTGCTCACCTCTTCCTGGACCTGGTCTGAGAGAGGAAAAGTTTTTTTTTTTCATAAGAGGTTTGTTGTGTTGGTAAAGCAGATATACAGTATTGTAACTTGGAGTGTTGGTTGTTGTATGGAAATTATGGATACCATAAGTCCGTTACCTTGTATTTTGGGATTTTTGGCCATTAACAGAAGTCCCCACCTCAGTGTAGTTGCTGTTGTGTCAGTGCCAGCAGCAAAGAGATTAAGAACTGTCTGCAGAAGGTTGCGATCGTGGAAGTGACTGTTGGCAATCCCAGATACCTGCAGGTAAAAAATCATCAGTGCTGTGATTCTGGCCACATTCAGAATTGAAGGTTTATGATAATCTTTGATTGTGTTAACTAAAAAAGATGTTGGATTATTTAATATTAAAGGGGAACTTTTATATAGCATTTTCAGGTTCATACTTGTTTTTTGTGTTTGTACTACGACATGTTTAAGTGCTTTAATGTTCAAAATACACTTTATATTTATCATACTGCCCATGGCTGCTGCACCTGTATTCACCCTCTTTATGAGACGCTCTGCTGGAGCGCCTGTCTGTTTAAGCCCCTCCTCCTGAAAATCCCAGTTTGCTCCGATTGGCCAGCATGTTTCCTTATATCTCCGCTGTGCTCCAGTTTTGTTTCACTAGTAACAGCTGGAGTTACAGCAACCGAGAATAAAGTTGGACTTTGTACCATGAAAAACCACAAATAAAGGCTTCTGTAAAGATTACAGTTATCCAGCGTTAGCATGCAGCTACTAAATAATTAGCAGTATGCTACCATTAGATTGTAACACAGCACTTTCTACCATGAAAAATTGCAGATAAAGGTTTCTGAACCAAATACTACATAACCAAACATGTTTCAGGAGTAATGTGACCCTGAATTGGAGAGAATTTAACCACATTGGCAGCCAAGATTACATATTTTAATGCTGTTAGCGTGTAGCTACATGCAACAATGTTAACACCGCAGTAGCTTAAAAAAAACACTCCAGTCCTGCCTACCTGGAGCAGATGACCAATCATTGAAGGCCGGCTTGGAGTTGCCACATTTAACATTAAAATCCGACATTATAACATTGTAGATATACGGAAAAAACATATGTCCACTTCAAGCTGTACATCAAATCACATTCAAGAGTGGGATCTGTCTGTTTTTTTAAACATAATTTGTAAAATCTTAATTCTTAATAGCAATGAGCCCTACCTCTAGATTTTGCTTTCGGACCAGAAAGGCGTCCACAAAGCCTCTGCACATCTGTGGATTGAGGGTCTCTTTCAAACGACTGAACAGCTGTAAGTTCTGTTTCTTGTTGGCAGCAAATATTGCATCGATTTCCTTCTTCACAGTAACCCATTTACCAATCCATGGAAAAATGTTATACACCTGTTAACAAAAGAATGTATACCAGTATGTACAAAAAGTCTTCAACAGACAAGTGAGGAATTACATAATTTCTTCAGATCAGTTTAGGGCTTTGACTTTTGCCCAAAAATCATATTCAAAGTTTGTTCCTTTATATATTAATTAATATTTGAATATATTTGAATATTTATTAATACTATTTTGACCATTAAATGTCTTGAGGAAGACCTATGTTTGTATCAAACTTAACTTGTAGATGTTCTGTCCACCAGAAGAAGAACACACTGCCATGACAGTTTTTTTAATTAAAAGTCAGACCCTGGATTAAATACAGACAGTATGCTTTCGACAGGAAGTTCAGAGCTTTCCCCGTAGCCTATGTAAGTGGTCTGAAATGTATACTTGTGTGCTGGTGTGTGCATAGAGCCGGTGTGTGTGTGGTGTGTGTATGTGTGTGTGGCTCAATGGTGTTTTTTGCCCCCAACTGCTCCATCCAGGCAGCGCTGCGACTGCTGCCTTCAAGGCACCTAACCCTAACCCTAACCCTAACCAGTGCATCCCAACGGTGCCTTCCAGGCATCGCTGCCTGTAAGGCACTGTTCGGGACAAAAAACACTGATAAGCGTGTGTGTGTATGTGTGTGTGTGTGTGTGTGTGTAGGCAGTGTTGCCAACTTAGCCACTTTTCAGACCCCCTTAGCGACCTTTTTTTCACAAAAGCGACTAGCGACAAATCTGGCAACTTTCTGTAGTAAAGACAGCAACTTTCTGTAAATGAAAGTTGCCAGTATTGTCCAGCGAGCATGCAAGGTATTTCTCTCCTGTGGCTGCCAAAAAAGTCACCTCTCTCTCCTGTTCTGTGACTGAGGAGCAGCCCCACCCTCCCCTCTGTGCTCTCTCCTCATGTGTTGCAGCACTGAGCAGGCAGGTAGGAAGGGGAGAAGGGACAGGGTGTAGGGGGCCGGTGTAGGTAGGAGAGACAGCGGCACGCGACGGGAGAAAGACGTCGCTGAGCTGGCCTGGCCCTGGGCAAGCCAGCCTTCTTGGATAATTAGGGGGGAATGCAACGCTACCAAGCCACGGCCGATTTTGAAATGCGTGAAAAAGCCTCAGAATTTGAATTGAATGTTTGAATATTAAGGGCTGCCTAATATTCGTTCGAATATCATTATTTTTTTAAATATTTGAATTATATTCGAATAACGAAGTTCGGAGTCAAAGCCCTAGTTCAGTTGTAATCTGTATATTAAAATCCCATGCTATAGTATATGGAAAGTCACCTGTACTGACGGGGAGCCCAGAAGTTGAATGGTTCTGTTGGTTCGGTCTACCAGGGATGTAAACTCTGGATCATCATATTCAAATCTGCTGCCATAAACAATGGAGCAGATAATATTAGAGACTGCATAGTTCATTGGTTGGGTCGTATCAAAAGCTTCACCTGTAACAAGGGAAACAGGAAAAGAAATCTAAATCAGGAGTGTTGGAAATATGTTACATGCTGGTTGGTCATTGTAAGACACCTACCTTTAAATGTCTTAAACACTTCCAGGAGGTGGTCACATTCCTCAATGATTTTGTCCTCACTCGCCTTCTTGCCCATCCCAAAGTCTCTCAGGTTAGTCAGAGCAAAGCGCCTCATCTCTTTCCACGAATCACCATTGGACCATACAACCCCTGAGGTGAAGTAGATCAGCAAAACATGTTAACAAATCAGCTGATGATGAGCAAAGGCTGTGAACATGAGGAGGATAAGTGTTTGTGAAAAACCTTGGCTCACCATGTCCTTTATTAACGTCCTTCACAATTTGGATTTCACCTCGGTCTCCAAACTCTTCAGCATGATTTACAAGTGCCTCCTTCACCGTCTTGTATCCAGCCAAGACGACCACTTTTTGGGGTCCCAAATAGACAGTGAACACCGATCCATATTTCTTGGAAAGCTGAGAACAGCAGCATAAGTTTGGATATAAGAAACACACAGGAGAAAGAAAACAGGTTGAGCTGCACAATAGCACAAACTACCCGTCAAAAAGCTACTCCTACTACACTTTCTCACCTTCAGTAATGTGTGGTAGGGTCTCTTGAGGTCAAGCTGCAGCAGGTTCCCGAGTACTGGAAGCGGTCTTGGTCCTGGAGGTTCCTTTCCCTCCTTCTGGGAGCTGAAGCTGGAGGATGAGACGAGGTAGACGAGCAGCAGGAACAGCAGAGCCCCCAACAGGGAGATAGAGCTGGAGGACTGGAGAAAGAAATCTAATATCCCCATGTTTAAAACCCCATGGCTTTAAAACGTGTCCTAAAATTCCTACTTCACAGACAAAATATGTTTCCTTCTGGAGCCTTTACTTCTGTGAGTGTTCTGTAAAGAGGTATGCCAAAACTTACCCTAAGTAAACCGCAGTAACCTCCCCACTCCCTGCTGTACTGTGATTGGTCCTTCCTTGTGGGAGTGAAAGAGAAGAAGTAGAAAGAATGCTGCTGCTTTTGCCTCTGAGTGTTTGAGTGTGAGTCCTCCTTTTGTAGGTCCAGGTAAGGGAAACAGCCCCGCCCAAAAGAAAGGGAAAAGTTCACCGACAGAAACTAGTAAACCACTGTCTTTATCAGCACCATTTTCAGAGTAGAGTGCTTTGTTTGTTGTTTGAGATTAATGAGATAGGTTTGCACTTTTGTTATCTTTACTGCCATATCTTAACGTTGGCATGTGATCAGAAACGATTGAGTAAGTCAGTCTGTACACAGGTTGAAGGAACAAGTGAGATAAAGTTTCGCCCAGACAGGTAACTCTGACCCAGTTCAGTTTCTACGCACCACATCTGGAACAAACTCCCAGAAAACTGCAGGTCTGCTGCAACTCTGTTCTTTTAAGTCAACGCTAGAGACTTTTCTTTTTTAAATCAAGTAATTGCCAATTCTTCTTGCACTGTAACTTTTATTCTTATTTTATTACCGTCTTATTCTATATTAGCTAAATCAGTGTTTTAACTGCTGTTTATTGTTTAACATAAAGCACGTCAGTGTTTTTTATTTTATTTTTTTTATTTATTGAAGGAATTGCACAATACAGATTACATCAAACAGTACATTTTCCTCCTGTTTTTCTTTTTTGTAGACAGGAACAAGATTACCCTCACCCACCCTCCCCATACACCTCTTGGCAGATAGTATGTTCACACACACACACAAAAAAAAAAATTCTCAATTGTGAATGTACATTCTTACAGCTTTGCATAATTATTATTTCAAAGTATAGGCCCACATCTGTCTATAACATATTAGGTGGCTCAAATTCAGTAATTATTTACAATGTGTCAACCATTCCGTGAGGCGATCAAATACCAACAGAAAAAAAAGATAAATAAATAGGCAATGAATAGAAAGAAGAATGGTTTATTAAAAGAAAGAAATAAAAAAGCAGTGGAAAGGATATAGGGGGAGGGCGGTGTGTCTCAGTTACAATTAGGAACACTCACCCAGTCGGCAACTCTTTCAGACTTTCAAAATATGACAAAAACGTTCCCCACTTGAAGTAGAACCTTTCCACAGACCTCTCAATGTGCTGTACATGTTATCTTCTCTAGCTTTAGAAAAAAACATATCTTCCAGCCAAGCAGAAGCTGAAGGGGAAGTAGAAGATTTCCAAACTAACAAAATTCTCCTACGGGCCAAAAGTGATGTGAATGCAATGATGTCCGACTGGTTTGCATTTAAACTCAGAATTTCATCAGCCACACCAAATATTGCTATAAGTGGACAGGGTTCCAGCATCGCTCCAAGAACCTTGCTAATTGTTTTAAAAACTATTGTCAAGTAGCCTGAAAGTTGGGGGCAGGACCAGAAAGAATGCACGTTGGCTAGAGAAAAAATGTATTAATCGCAGCTAGCGTCCATCCCAGCAGGGTATATGTTGGGCAAGCCTTGCCTTGCTTAAATGTACCCTATGCATAACCTTAAACTGTATAAGCCCCAGTTTAGCACATGAAGATTACGAATTGACTCTTTTCCGTGCCTTTGCTCAATATTCCTCATGCAGGTCTATACCAAGCTCATCCTCCCACTTACTTTTCAATTTGTTTAGGCTTTGATATCCATGAGACATCAGTTGAGAATATAATAGAGAGATTAGTCCTTTATTCACAAAGGTGAGAGTGAGTTTGTCCAACACTGTGACAGCAGGGAGATCAGGAAAAGGAACCAATTTACTCTTAAAGTGACGACTCTGTAGAAAAACTACGACGTAGGTTTTATCATCTACACAGATTATCAAAACTGTCAATTATGTTATCTGTATATACAGTAGATCTGTAATGTATATGAGACCATTTAAACTCCACTGTCTAAATGTTGAGTCGAGCGGAGAAGGGGGGGAAAGTTGGTTCTTATAAATAGGGCCCGGAACTGACGCCGTTATTGTTTTCACCTTGTGAGTCTGTGTGTGTCTCATCATGGAAAAATCTGGCCCTGGTCTTGTACTTTAGTGGAAACAACCACAAACGTGTGTTTTTTTCTTATCTGCATCCATATTTTGTTACCTTGTTGGCATCGCGACCGTGCAAGATGTAGTCACGAAACATTACCGGGGTGTAGTTGAGATCAAAATAAAGGCCAAGTTTCAAAATGAGTGTGGTTTGGAGCAAGGGTATTGGAAGTAGGAGGGTGTGGTACTCTGTTGAATCATTTCAGGTTGTAAGAGTTACTGCCATAAAGGTCAGAAATATTGAGGTCTTTATTGTGTACATGGAAATGTTGTATTTAGCTAGTTACAAGAAAGCCATTTTTGTTATAGTTTCAAAATGATTGTGCTCTGCAGATATACAGTATGTAGCTAATGAGGAAAGTCCATTGCTGGAACATGAGCACTTCTAAAGCAGTGTTGTGGAAAATCTCTTTGGTGTTCGGATGAAGCTGGAAAATAAGTTTGTCTGACACGCTGGAGTTCTCTAAGTTATTTTCTTTATTCTTTTGCAAAAGAAGGAGACAGTTTAACAGACTGACAAGCAATCCGAGAAAGTGTGTCGGTGAACAAAGAAACTTCAGGGTTTTTATAGCTGAGCATGAAATGGGAGGGACTGTTTTCCTGCTGACACTGCTTCTTTTACTGCTGAGTCTTGAGCTTTTTGCGGAAGTCTTCCTCAGGCCGCGGAAGTCTTCCTCAGGCCGCTACCTCATGTAGAGGAAGTCTTCCTCAGGCCGCGGAAGACCTCCTCAGGCCGCGGAAGACCTCCTCAGGCCGCTACCTCATGTAGAATGTGCATGAGGGAGAGAGAGGGGGCCGCATAGGCTTGCATGACAGATACAGGAGAAGCTATGATCACCGTTTTAGAATAATAGAGTACCATACTGAATCCCTATAACTGATATATTATATTATATAGAAAACAGAGTAAAAATTGTATAGTATAAAGTTAATATATATAAAATGATGAGAATATAAAATAACATGGAGTAATGGATAAAATATGAAAGAAATATCACACATCAGTATGACAAATAAAAACTTTCCACTACAGCAGACATTCAACAAACATTGTTTTTAATTACATCAGTGGTGTTGAACATTTTCATTACTGTAACTACTTTTTTTTAACTTAAAGCCCTCATGTACAGGAGACAACACACAATTTATGGGGAAGCTGACAGTATTTTTACAGTTTCAAAGACAGACTGCCAGGCCTGGTTTATATTTTGGCTCAAATGTTGAATCTTGAATTCCAGTGTGCTGTCAAGCCAAATTCTTAGGTATTTATGTGGCTCAGCAAGAGTGATATAGATATATTCTAAACTTGTAATTGCAGGATAGTCAGAGATGCCAATGAATGCAGAGAATACCATGTACTTGGTCTGATCTGCTTATCTTAAATGCAGCTGGATTGCCATATCAAGAGATCATGAGAATCGCAGGATCACATATCACACGGATGTTAATCTTTTCAGGCTTCTAGTAATGTGTTTGCATCTGAACTACCAGCTAACCTAACCAATCAGCGTCCGGTGAGGAGGTTTAGGTGTGTGTCATGACAGTTCATTCAATCACCTGCCAGGTATTTTTTATATTGTTGCACTTTTCCAAGATTTTTTTTTATCTGGATGAGCTTCCACCTGTTACATTCAGCAGCATCGATGTATCAGCACTCCTTGGCAGGATTGAACAGCTAAATAAGGAAGCGTGAAAAAGATGAAAAAGATAATGGAAACTCAAGTAAGCATATGTGAGGATCTACGACCGGTAACGGCTGTGGACCAGCGTGTGGCCGAATTGGAGAGGCCTCGTGTACCAGATCATAACCACACCACCGGTATTGGTTGGGAGGGAGATGGATGATATGCAAGCAGCCTGGTTTCGGACACCCCACCAAGAAACGCGACACTGAATATGCCTCCTCGAACACAATCGCAGTCACCTAAATGGATGCGATTAAGCTGGTCGGCAATTAAAGCCGACGCAGAATAACTCGAATGCTGTGGCGGGGCATCCACAGCCAAAACCCTATAACACTCATGAACAAGCGAGAAGGTAGAGAAAGCAGATCGGAATAGTTAGAACCGGTGATAATATAGTGGTAAAAACCAAGCTGGTGAGTGTGTTTGCCACTAAATTTGCTCCTGATCTTGAAGCTGACACCTTAAGTAACTATCCGTCTAAAAAACTGGGCAGATCAGTTACGCGTCGGAAGATTGTATTGTCATGAAACAGGTTCAGCTCTTTTCACTCCACGGCTGAATGCAATGGAGTAAATGAAATGTACGATCCATAACTTTGGCCAGCTGGAATTTATGTTCGGCATTACTATGAAGCTCGTCTGCCCCGTATCATATCAGCTGATGGAGGGCATAGAGCGAAGGGAGCCACTGGAGGCCAGTGGCAAGAAAATGCAGTTGCTGTCCCTTCTGGTGGCCGCAATCTGGTGATTACTACGACCCAAGACAACGGGCACGTGAGCTCTGCCCAGTCATTATAAAAGGCGTGATATGAAGTTTCATGGGTCATATAATGCTCGTGGCCTGCGTCTCGGACACAGTGCAGGGGATAAGTCATGTCGCTTTATGGTTGATAACCTTCTTGACAATTGTGATGTTTTGTGTAATCAAGAGACTTTTTTAGCTAAACAGGATTTGGAAGGTCTAAATACATTACATAATGAATATTATGGAGCTTTTGCCTAATAATAGTTATACTTACATCAGTGCGGCATGGCATACTACCACGTGGCTAGATCACTGTGTATGTACAACTGATGCACATGCTTCTTTGGATGCTATGGACATTCATTATGATTTAGCCATTACCGATCATATACCGTTTTCTGTCTCTAAATGTTAAGAAGCTACCAATTTTATCTACTGTGACTAATCGCATTAGGTACAGGAAGATTAGACTGGACTAAATTAACCATGGAAGATTTCCAGAAGTATCATATTAAGACTAATGGGTTGCTGGTAAAGATTGCACTGCCCAAAGATGCCATAAGATGTTGTGATATTAATTGTAAGAATGTCTGACTCTTTGGCATGTAAGATGGATAATAGAAGTTATAATGACTTCTGCAAAACGGTCAGAGCCATGAACAGTAGTAAAATGTCTTTACCCTCAAATATTGAGGGAGTCAGTGGCTCAGATGTAATCTGCCAGATGTGGTGGCAACATTATAATGAGTTGTTTAAATGTATTGGAAGGAATACTTTTGAGGTGGAAAATTTTGATAATAATGAAAATGTGGTTATTAATACAGAAGAGTTACAATCTGCAGCATTGGGATTAGATGACAATGAAGTGTGTGCCGCTGATAAAAGAACTGCTGAACATCTAAAATATGCAAGCAAGGAACTTATTCCTCTGTTTTGCTATTTGTATTTGTATGTTTCTTAGTTCATGGGACTCTGCCTGAAACTATCTTACCTGTATTATTAGTGCCTGTTACCAAAGACAAAGCTGGCAAAATAAACAGAATGGACAATTATAGCCCTAGCTAGCATTGTATCTAAAGTCTTGGAGAGAATTCTTCTCAACAGGTTGGAACAGTTTATTCGTGACTGACAACCAATTTGGTTTTAAACGTCAACACGGTACAGTCTAGACTTGTGTATATTTGCCTTAAAAGAAATTTTAGATCATTATAATAGCCAGAATTCCAAAAATTGTATATCTTGTTTCATAGATGCCTCTAAGGCATTTGATCGTGTAAACCATGAAACATTATTTCTTAAATTGCAACATAGAGGAGTCCTAAAAGTAATTATAAGAATTCTAGTCTTCTGGTATTCTCATCAGTTTATGCAGGTGAAATGGGGGGGTTCTCTATCAGAACCATTTCTTGTTGGTAACAGAGTTCGTCAGGGTGGTATTTTGTCACCTTTCCTTTTTAATGTGTATATGGATAATTGGTCACAAAAATTAAATAAATGCAGTACAGGATGTATGATAGGCTATACACTCATCAATCACTTTATGTATGCTGATTATTTGGTAGTTATTTGCCCATATAGTGCTGGGTTACAACTTTTGAAGGTTTGTTCTCAGTACAGTGTGGATTTCGATATCAAATATAATGCAAAAAAGAGCAATATTATGATTGTTAGAAGTAAAGAAGACAGGAAATTAGTATTTCCTGATGAGATTAAATATCTTGGACATCAAAAGACAGTGTCGCAAGATGTATGCTCAGGCTAATGTGCTTGCACGTCAATTTGGCATGTGTTCTGCTAATGTTAAGGCAGCTTTATTCAAAGCATTCTGTTCACCACTATATGCTGCCCACTTGTGGTGGTCTTACAGAAAAAACAACATGCAGGGTTGGAATGCAGCATATAATGATAGCATGAGACTGCTTCTAAAACAGCCAAGATGGTGTAGTGCTAGTCAAATGATTATTAGTGTTGGTGTGCCTACATGTTCTGCCTTAATAAGAAACCTTATTTATCGATACATGTGTAGAATGTCTGTCTCAGAAAACAGAATTATACAAGCTTTAGCCCACATTGATTTTAGCTCTGTCAGGTATGCATCTAGACTGTGGAGACATTGGCGCTCCTGTTTGTATATTACAGGTGAAGGTTGTTGAACTCTGTATTAATTTATATGAATTGTACTGTATATTTATTGCTATATGTTTGTAAATATTGTGATTCGTGTCCTGAATAAAGTTATTATTATTACATTCTGTTAATTGCAACATTGGTTCTAAGTTTATTTGATTAGGACAATGCACATTAATCAACATTTCTGTAAATGCACCAGTGTTAGCCAGTCTGCTAATTTTCATCTGTAGTCCTAGTATGCATGTCTTTCTGGTGGGAAGAAACCGGAGCACCCGGAGGAAACCCACGCAAACACGTGGAGAACATGCAAACTCCACACAGAAAGGCCCAGAACCTTCTTGCTGTGAGGCAGAAGTGCTAACCACTGAGCCACTGTGCTGCCTTATATTGATATTGAAAATGTTCAGTGCTGTTGCACTACATGGAATATAATGCTGTACAAATGAAAATCTACTCTCTTGAAGTGAGTTGAAGTCATAAAAGTGGGCCAAGCAACATGTTCAAGCACTACTGCTCACATACAGGAAACAGCACACAGTTTATGGGGTGAAGGGTTGAGGGTGAAGCCCACACGTGGAGTCAGATCCAGTTCATCCTCTGAAACTCCAGGAGGAGGAGTGAAACGAAAGTGCTGCAGGAGGCTGGTGAAGAAGATGAAGAGCTCCATCCTGGCCAGACTCTCTCCGAGACAAATCCTGCGACCTGTCAGAGAGAGAAAACAAAGGAAAATGTTTATCTCATCTACAATTAAATGAACATCAATAAGTGCTAAATTCGCCAACCTGCAGAAAAAGGCATGAAGGCGTCCCGCTTGACAAACTTCCCGTCTTTGTCCAGGAAGTGAGCAGGATAAAAGCTGTGTGGCCTCTCCCACTCACTCTCATCATACAGGACAGATGTCAAGAGAGGATATACCGTGGTCCCCTGTGGACAATACAGAAATTGAAAAGTTTTCTCTATGCTGATCAAAAGAGAATTCATGAAGCAGTGTTTTATGAAGTTAATTTGAGATTAACACTAGGTGTTTTATCCAGTCTTGCCTTCTTAATGAAGTGACCCTGGAAGGTGATGTCTTGGTTCGTTTTGTGAGGCAATGCCATTGGGACAATGTTGGCCAGTCTCTGTGTCTCATGGATGACAGCGTCGGTGAAGGGCAGGTTCTTCCTGTCCTCAACCTGCACTTGACGACTTCCTATCTCCCTGCTCAGCTCCTCCTGGACCTGGTCTGAGAGAGGGAAAAGTTTTCGTTTTCATAAGATGATTTTTTGTGTTGGTAAAGCAGATATACAGTATTGTTACTTGGACTGTTGGTTGTTGTATGGAAATTATGGATACTTTATGTCCCTTACCTTGTATTTTGGGATTTTTGGCCATTAACAGAAGTCCCCACCTCAGTGTAGTTGCTGTTGTGTCAGTGCCAGCAGCAAAGAGATTAAGAACTGTCTGCAGAAGGTTGTGATCGTGGAAGTGACTGTTGGCAATCCCAGATACCTGCAGGTAAAAAATCATCAGTGCTGTGATTCAAACATATCTGATCCAAAACTTTGATACAGAAAATATTGACTGGGTCCTTGTCACTACTAACTCTACTGTTGGCCTGGGAAGGTTGGAGACAGACAGAGAGACATGGCAGCTTGATCAACTGGTAGGAGTCACTGGATGAACTTACTTTCCACCAGGCCCCCAACACAAGCTCTGGGCTGTGATGGAATTTTAGTTTAGTGGCCACATTCAGAATTGAAAGTTGTGTGATGATCTTTGATGTTGGATTACTAAGGCTTTAAAACCAAATACTACATAACCGAAAATGTTTCAGGAGTAATGTGACTAGGAATTGGAGAGAATTTAAAGTGGCCATAATATGAAAAAAAATCACTTTTTCTGGGATCTGGGGTGTTCTTTTGCGTCTCTGGTGCTTCCACACGCATACAAACTTTGAAAAAAAGTCCATCAATGCTGTTTTGAGTGAGATATGGTTTCTGAATTAGCGTTAGCATGCTAACGCTAATGCTAACGCTAGCATGCTACCCCGTTCTCAATAGCAAAGCACTGCTACAAAACACACAAGTTAACCATAATTTACAAAAGAACTACTTACATGTGCGCCCTCATTTAGAAGTCTCCCAGCTAATCCTGCCTTGTAACTGACCAAAGTTGAAGAAACAGCTTTCTTTTACTGTCTCTAGAGTTAGCTAGCTGACATGCTCTACATCTGAACTACTGTGCATGTGCGAGTGCAATTAAAAGATAGTAGTAGAAGGAGAAGAAAAGAGGTCTCACTCTGTAGCTAAAACAGAAACCAGGTGAAAAGAGGATCTGCAGCAGGTAGAGAGAGCTGTGCAGTACAACAAAAATATGGTGTTTTTTGAAAATTAAACCATGTAAACCTATTCTGGTGCAACCTTAAAATACAATTATGAACCTGAAAATGAGCATAATATGGGCGCTTTAACCTAATTTTATGAAGTTTTGGACACATTTAACATTAAAATCCATCATAACACTGTAGATATACGGA
Organism: Perca fluviatilis; assembly: GCF_010015445.1. Taxonomy (NCBI): domain Eukaryota; kingdom Metazoa; phylum Chordata; class Actinopteri; order Perciformes; family Percidae; genus Perca; species Perca fluviatilis. The sequence goes on along the minus strand of NC_053129.1, from coordinate 30,828,445 downwards.
AAAACATAATATATCCACTTTAAGCTGTACTTCAAATCACATTCAAGAGTGGAATTTAAAAGTGGAATCTTTCTGTTATTTTAAACATAATTTGTAAAATCTTAATTATTAATAGCAATGAGCCCTACCTCCAGATTTTGCTTTCGGACCAGAAAGGCGTCCACAAAGCCTCTGCACATCTGTGGATTGAGGGTCTCTTTCAAACGACTGAACAGCTGTAAGTTCTGTTTCTTGTTGGCAGCAAATATTGCATCGATTTCCTTCTTCACAGTAACCCATTTACCAATCCATGGAAACATGTTATACACCTGTTAAAAAAAAAAAAAAAAAAAATATATATATATATATATATACCAGTATGTAGAAAAAGTCTTCAACAGACAAGTGAGGAATTACATAATTTCTTCAGTTCAGTTGTAATATGTATATTAAAATCCCAATGCTATAGTATATGGAATGTCACCTGTACTGACGGGGAGCCCACAAGTTGAATGTTTCTGTTTGTTCCATCTACCAGGGATGTAAACTCTGGATCATCATATTCAAATCTGCTGCCATAAACAATGGAGCAGATAATATTAGAGACTGCATAGTTTATTGGTTGGGTCGTATCAAAAGCTTCACCTGTAACAAGGGAAACAGGAAAAACAATTAAATATCACGAGGATTGATAAAACTTTGCTCAACATGAAGTAGGTTATAATAAGACACCTACCTTTAAATTTCTTAAACTTTCCAATGAGGTGTTCACATTCCTCAATGATTTTGTCCTCACTTGCCTTCTTGCCCATCCCAAAGTCTCTCAGGTTAGTCAAAGCAAAGCGCCTCATCTCTTTCCACGAATCACCATTGGACCATAAAACCCCTGAGATGAAGTAGATCAGCAAAACATGTTAACAAATTATTAATTATTATGAGCAAAGGCTGTAAACATGAGGAGTGTTTGTGAAAAACCTTGGCTCACCATGTCCTTTATTAATGTCCTTCACAATTTGGATTTCACCTCGGTCTCCAAACTCTTCAGCATGATTTACAAGTGCCTCCTTCACCGTCTTGTATCCAGCCAGGACGACCACTTTTTGGGGTCCAAAATAGACAGTGAACACCGATCCATATTTCTTGGAAAGCTGAGAACAGCAGCATAATGTCACGACATGTTTGGATATAAGAAACACACAGGAAAAAGAAAACAGGTTGAGCTGCACAATAGCACAAACTACCCGTCAAAAAAGCTACTCCTACTGCACTTTCTCACCTTCAGTAATGTGTGGTAGGGTCTCTTGAGGTCAAGCTGCAGCAGGTTCCCGAGTACTGGAAGCGGTCTTGGTCCTGGAGGTTCCTTTCCCTCCTTCTGGGAGCTGAAGCTGGAGGATGAGACAAGGTAGACCAGCAGCAGGACCAGCAGAGCCCCCAACAGGGAGATAGAGCTGGAGGACTGGAGAAAGAAATCTAATATCCCCATGACTTTAAAAACGTGTCCTAAAATTCCTACTTCACAGACAAAATATGTTTCCTTCTGGAGCCTTTACTTCTGTGAGTGTTCTGTAAAGAGGGATACCAAAACTAACCCTAAGTAAACCGCAGTAATCTCCCCACTCCCTGCTGTACTGTGATTGGTCCTTCCTTGTGGGAGTGAAAGAGAAGAAGTAGAAAGAATGCTGCTGCTTTTGCCTCTGAGTGTTTGAGTGTGAGTCCTCCTTTTGTAGGTGCAGGTAAGGGAAACAGCCCCGCCCAAAAGAAAGGGAAAAGTTCACCGACAGAAACTTGTAAACCACTGTCTTTATCAGCACCATTTTCAGGGTAGAGTGCTTTGTTTGTTGTTTGAGATTAATGAGATAGGTTTGCACTTTTGTTATCTTTACTGCCATATCTTAACGTTGGCATGTGATCAGAAACGGTTGAGTAAGTCAGTCTGTACACAGGTTGAAGGAACAAGTGAGATAAAGTTTCACCCAGACAGGTAACTCTGACCCAGTTCAGTTTCTACGCACCACATCTGGAACAAACTCCCAGAAAACTGCAGGTCTGCTGCAACTCTGTTCTTTTAAGTCAACGCTAGAGACTTTTCTTTTATAAATCAAAGTAATTACCAATTCTTCTTGCACTGTTACTTTTATTCTTATTTTATAACGTGAAAAAAACTTTTTTGCACACCTCTTTTGTCGGGCAGGTGCGTAGGATATGATCAAAGGCAACAGATCAAAAATAGTAGAGAGAAAACACACATTAAGCAAATTTAAAAAAACACTGTTACTCACAGGTAAATACACATCACTCAACCATATATATTTTACTAATACAAATACAGTGTTGAATACTATTACAAATCACTCCACCACAATTTTAGCAAAAAATATATATAGTCACTAAAACTTGAAAATAATGGATATCAGTACAATATCATAGCCCATTAATTTGTTACGCTTAATCAAAGAGACATAGCATCAAAGAGTATCATCACACTAATTAACTCTATTGATTATATTGTAACAGTCACAATAGAAGTTTTCTGAAATAACTAACATAACTAGAAAGATAAAAAACATATATACAATATCAAATTAGCCAACATAATGTTGAGATAAATTATATTTAGCTTTTGGCATAGCGTCTGCAAAGTAAATATCAAAACCTTTGTGAATGGATGACGTCATTCAACAGCTGTACTGATTGGCCTGATTAGTCAACAAACTATTATAGGCTATGGTTGAGGTGAATGTGTGAATTTACCTGATGAAGGTCTGAGACCGAAACGTTGTATTTTTCTAATAAATTATTGCTTGCGTAATGGTCAGTGTGCGGGATTTTCTCTACTATTCTTATTTTATAAGAAAGTCCAATTTTTTTCAGTATTTTAACGACATGACTACATGACATTAACTGATAATTTAGAAAGAATAACTTTTTACATATTAAACAAATTAGACTTAATGATGATACAGTTAAAATTATTGGGACACTATTCTGCATCAGACACAATTTCAGGGTAGTTATTAGTGCTGCACGATATGAGGAAAATATGCGATATGCATATCACGTTGTTGGATATTGCGATATTACTTACAATACATAAACACATTAAAATGTACTCAGTTCTGCCTTTCTGCTGCTTTCAGTATTCTGCTAAAATACAATAAATTGTTTGTTGAATTTAAAACAAATGAAAGGAAAGTGTAGCAGATAAAATACCAGATTACCTGGAGCCCAAATGTTATATGTTTACGATTTTTGATATCATCTGAGCAGATTTCTGTCATTATAACAACTCTGAGTTGTAGTTTAAAACTTTTACAGCCAATTTAATAAAATTAAGGGTTTTATTTGGGCTTGAGTCCATAAATTTGGTTAATGGATACAGGCACGGAGAAATGAAGGCTCGGTTAGCAACGATTAGCAACGATTAGCTCCGTTAGCGGTTAACTCTGGTCAGCTCCGGTTAGCTCCGTTATGAGATACGCTTGCGGAGGAGACTGCAGCGGAGAGGGGTAACGTTAACAACCAGACTCTGATAAATGACGTCCGGGGAGCTTTCACAGTGGTGTGGCTGCGGTGTTTCTACATTTTTATTAGTACCCCAGCAGCATGCCTAACGATAGGCTCTGCCTGAAGTGCAGCGTTGACGCTGTCATGAGGGGAGGGCCGGAGGCCGCTGGTCTGTGTCTGCTGGAGAAAATACACTGTTTAATTGGAATTGGATTTTATCTACCTGGGCGGGGCGCCCAAGTAGAACCTATGTATGGGAAACACTGCACGTTGAATTGCTTTACTGCTTTTATAAATAAAGCTGCCTTGTCTTGTCAGTCTGTTGGTTTTGGGTTTTTCAACATTTTCTGACAACTGTAGACTAGACTGCTGTGGAGGGTGGCTTGAAAAGAAAAGCCAAGTAAGAATTTAAAAATAGATCTTTGCTGTTCCAGAACATTAACTGGTATTTTGAAGTCCCACATTTTCCTTTGTAACTTGATGCAACTTGAGTTCAGCCAGACATATCTGACATAAGCTAGTATAGCAGCCCATTGACTCTGTGTTGGGTTGGGTGGAAGGATGATGGAAAGCCAGCATCTATTTCTGTGCTGACATTTATTGTCTGGACAGGAACTAAATATATGTAATACATATACCTTAGTGTGACGTTACAATCCAACATTTACAGTCCTCTTTGTTTATATTGCCCTTTGACTGGGAGGGGGTGGTGCCCAAGTTGGGTCAAAATGCATGAGGCAAAAAAACGGATAAAGTGGTTCCGAGTTTAGGTGTCATGTCGCGGCCATCGGACTCTCCACGTTTTCCTTAACTGTTTAACTGATTCCCTTTTCTTCCACGTGTGTTAAGTTTTGTTGTTGTCTGTTTGAGTGTTAAACTAAATGAACCCTTGCCAAGTGACAAGAAACTGAAGAGTGGGCTGTTCCAGAAAAGAGTGGCGAGCTGAGTTGGCAAATAGCAGAAGCCTTGTGAGGTGGCAGGGCCCAGCCATTTCATTCTCTGGTCAGTGGTCAATCATTTAGTTATACATCAAAAGCGTATGATATAACAAGTCTTTGGTGGTAAAATCCATGACAACGAGAACTAACAGTCAAAGGGTTGGTTTTAACATCACATTAGACTCTAAGGCTTAGAGTAAGAAGGAGGTATTACGGATATACAGTATTTGCTATTATGAGCGATAACATGATCAATACTCTTGATCAAACAAAGGCATTTCAGCAGAACTAATGGACAGATAATAAAGACATGATGACCTTCGGAATCTGATATTGATTGAAACTTTCAGTTTTTTTGTGATTTGCAGCTGATACCAGATCTGGCAACACTCCTGCAACACTCAAATGCTGTGGAGTGAAGGTTAAACCTGAATGGCTTGATTTACACTGATGAGAAAACAGTGGCATGGTTCATGGGTAATCTGCTCACCCTTGACCAGTTTCAATAAAGACTGAACATGAGCTGTTGTATAAGTTTTAGCTAGATGTACCTAATAAATTATGATGATTAATTTACGGGATTGCTCCGGTGCCGCCGGAAGATCAGCCGGTTGTCCCTCACCTTCTGCTTTCTTTGTGTTGGCGTTCTAAAATCCGGTCGATTTCTGAGGACTATGGTTAACTGCTTCTCAGATCTCTGCAGGGTAAATCCAGACAGCTAGCAAAATGCTACCTCAGTCCCCAGGAAGAGGATTGTGTCTTTAACACTTGAACTACTGTCTGTTTGAAATTAATGAAATGAAACAGATCCATACATTAAGTTTTTTTGCTGTACCGAACTTACACCGAACCGTCACTCCTAAACCGGGGTATGAATTGAACTGTGACTTTTGTGTATCATTACACAATTTTCCTTTCCTTTCTATTTCTTACCTAAATTGCATCATTTTTTAAATGGAACTATATCTTAATGTGCAATCTGGGAACCTTAACACTCACTGCCACAATAGAAAAGCTTTTAGCAACAGTTACCATCCTGCTTAATGCTAGTAAAGATCTGACCGAAACTGAGACAATGACTTATGGCACAGTATCCACATATTGTATATGGGTTAAAAATATATGCACACACAGAACCTCAGATGTATCTTTTACCTAGATATTGTAAAACCTGGTAAATTATCAACTTCACTGGATCAAATTTATAGCTTACCTTGAATTACATAACATAAATTGGTGGCAAAGATCATCATAATAAAACATTTCTACAAGGTTTTTACTTTGTTCTGTCCCCTTTCATCCAGTCACATTATCTCAGATGTTCCTTTCTACACAAATAAGTTAATGCATTTTATGCATTTTGTCCAGACTATCAAAAACATTTTTGTACACAACTTTTACAAAGTTTGTCATGTCTTATGCTGCCAGTCGGTGAGCTTAGGCATCACTTCTTGTACCTTTAGCTCACAGATGACCTGAAGCTTTTCATTTGCTCTTTCTCACAGGTCACAGGATTTGTCTCTAAGAAAGTTCGGCCAGGATATAGATCTCCATCTTCTTTTACCACCCTCCTGCAGGCACGTTTTGTTTCAGATGGTTAACTGTTAATTATTGAACCAAACTATGGCTGTAAATGTAGTGAATACTGGACTAAACCATTAACTAAAACAGTTAATAGTAGACTTTGTATAATGTGTTATTCACAACAAAGCCTCGGAAATGCAAGGACATTGTCGGTGCGTTCGGACTCTAGGTTGTTTATTGTCACGGATTCTGTTAGTGATTTAAATGGAGAATTTTGGTGCAGCAAATGATTAGTGTCAAATTTGTTGACCTCAAGGTGTCTTCATTACCACATCACTTTAGGCTGAAAGAGTCAGACTTGGTACTCCTCATCATCCTCCATCCATCATGATTCTATTAAACATTCTGATCCTAAAGGTCATTACTGTCATACTGTATTGCCGCATGGTTAGTGGGGCAGCTGGGCAGCAATATTCAACACAATTGTGCATTTTGTAATAAAAGCAAAACATTTGGCACTGATATAGGTTTATGTTATGAAACTAAATTGACATTGGGGCGCTACAAATGTGGCCCCTGAAGCTGCGTGCACATGATCCGCAGTAAAAATGTCTCTACACCGACTGTGCCATTGAGGAAGCACCAGCCTACCCTTGACGTGGCGCACCGCTTAAAATTGCCGCTGCACTAAAAGTTAAAAGTATTTCAACTTTGACCTTGTTGCGGCTGACCTTTCAAGGCTTTTTTAAAATATTTTATTTTAACTCGGTGAACTTTACAATTATGTAAATAAACAGTAATACTTGTTTTTTAACCAGATACAGAAAATATACTGTACAATATAGCAAGGTGGAACCAAACCCAGAAGCGATGATGACGTATACCTGCGCTTTGCTTCTGTGGCTGCAAAATGCTCAGCGCCCTGCCTTGCGGTTTTGCCTCTGATCATAGGCAGCTGGAGGGCCATGGCAGCCTTTGGAAGAAGATAAAGGGCTCCATACTGGCTAGACTTTCTCTGAGACAATATGTTGAAAAGTATTTTTTGGATGAATATTTAACCAAAACCACATTCAGTATACATTTCATTTCTAGTAGATTTGCAACAAAATGATTTGCAGCTTTGAGTTTGAAGCAGTTGGGAAGGGTGAACACCTCCAAGATTAATGCTGAGGTACTCTGTTAGAAAACTTTAGGCTGACAGAGAGTTACTGCCACAAAATTCATTCATTCATTCATTGTTTATTGTGTACATCAAAATGTTAAGTCAAGTTACAACACAGCCTTTTTTGTAGTAGTTGTAAGATGCTTGTGTTCTGCTGGCATACATAGTAAGTAGCTAATGAAGAAAGTCCAATGCTGGGACATGAGCACTTCTAAAGCAAACATTCAACAACATTTTCTTAATTATATCACTGGTGTTGAACATTTTCATTACTTTTAAACTACTGTTTAAATTCTCAAGCCCTACTCTTCCTCATGTACAGGGGCAGCACACAATTTGTGAGGTAAGGGGTTGAGGGTGAAGCCCATATATGGAGTCAGATCCAGTTCATCCTCTGAAACTCCAGCAGGAGGAGTGAAACGAAAGTGCTGCAGGAGTGTGGTGAAGAAGATGAAGAGCTCCATCCTGGCCAGACTCTCTCCAGGACAAGCTCTATGACCTGCAAGAGAGCGCGATGGAAAAGCTTCCTGTCATCTGCCGGTAAAAAAAGGTCTTTTGTGTAGACCGCAGGAAAAATTGGCAGCCAAAGAGGTATTACAGACTGATCTCATGAAGTGGCGTATGTATGACACGTCATTTCGTATGCCGTTTTTCCGTGTTATCAAGACGCATACTCGCTTTTTAGCGTGTTTATCAACGCCGTTTGTCCTCCATTGACTTACATTAACTTGCGATTGCGTGTGAATTTATGCCGTAGCGAGCAGTATGAAAGGGGCGAAAATCCGCGTAGGAAGGTTGGTCGGGGAGGTGGATGGGTCAAACAACACAGGACTTTCACCCAGGAGACCGGGGATCATGTCCCGCATGTCACGTTACCTAAACTCAACCGTCGCTGTCTTCTTTTACTAAATCAAACCCCGTTGTTCTTTTCCTAAACCCAACCCGTCTGCTGTATACAGCGCTCAAAATGAGTGCAGATAACAAGTCTTTTAGGAAAGCCGAGATGGAAGAGGCATTTCTTGTTGCTGTGCCTAACCAGCAGGTATCGCATCGACTCGCGATAGTCCCTCGCCTGCATTCACGTCAGTGTGACCCTGGTTTAAAGCTCACCAACCTGCAGAAAAAGGCATGAAGGCTTCTCGCTTGACAAACTTCCCGTCTTTGTCCAGGAAGTGAGCAGGATAAAAGCTGTGTGGCCTCTCCCACTCACTCTCATCATACAGGACAGATGTCAGAAGAGGAGATACTGCGGTCCCCTGTGGACATTACCAGAATTTAAATGATTTTCTATATGATAGGTGATAGCATTTTTTCAAAAGTCCTTAAAGTGTCTCACACCCAGAAAATACTTTCTACATGTAACAAATGTCACATTGAAAATGACTATGGAGGGCATATTATGTGTTTTATTCAGTCTGACCTTCTTAATGACATAACCCTGAAAGGTGACATCTTGGGTAGTTTTGTGAGGAAGTAACGGGTTGATGCTGGCCAGTCTCTGTGTCTCATGGATGACAGCGTTGGTGAAGTGCAGGTTCTTCCTGTGCTCGACCTGCACTTGACGACTTCCTATCTCCCTGCTCACCTCTTCCTGGACCTGGTCTGGAAGATGAAAAGCTTTTGTTTTAATGAAAACAATTTACTCACATAGTTTGAGTTGGACTTAATGCTTTTTCTATGAAAGCTCTTTAACTTCTATTTTTATATACTTGGAAATAAGCAGAAGTTAGCATTATCTTGTAAGCATTTAGCTGAAATTACTGTTGTAAAGTCTCAGTGATCCACTAATGTAGTTGTAGAGTTCTCAGTCGTTTTCACATGTGAACTCTGGACAGTGTCTCATGCAGAAGACAGGACAGGCAAGCCTGTAGGCAAAGGTCCATAATAGAATTTCATTTTCTTTGTTGTGAACTGTTTTTGTGCCTTTTTAAACCGGACAAATTAGACATTTCTGTATTTTCTGTCATATCTACAATGGTATAATGTTGGATTTTCATGTTAAACATGGCCAAATAATGAGGTAAACATATTTTAGACAAATCCCTTTGAGCTAAAACGTTCAGATTTCCAACTGTTCTGAATGCTCCGGGTTCACCATTTTTTTCTACTCTATGCCGGCCTTCTATGATTGGTCATCTGCTCCAGCCCGGCAGGACTGGAGGGGGGGTTTAAGCAACTGCAGCGTTAACATTGTTGCATTTAGCTACAGTACATGCCAATGGCAGTAAATTATGTCATCTTGGCTGCCAATGTTGTTAAATTATCCCCAGTTCCGGGTCACATTACTGCTGAAACATTTTCGGTTGTGTAGTATTTGGTTATAAAGCCTTTAACTGTGCTGCTATTAAGATTGGGTACCGAAACTCGGTGCCAATAGGGAACCGGTGCCGACGTAAACGGTAGTAATGAGACCGAATAAGAACGAAAGTTTCGGTGCCTCATTTCGGTGCTTGACTTTACACTACACCTGACAGCATGTAACGTTAGCCTACCTTTAGCTAGCGCAGCTGGATTAAACACCGGTAAAATGCTGACAGCTAACGTTAAACAGTGTAAAGTGTGACTGTATTTCACTGTGGAGGACTTCAACAGCGGGATGTAACAGTCTGCTCTGCAGCGCAGCAGCAGCTGCCGTTGTCGCAATTCATAGATATACAGTATGTTTATATGGTCGGAATTAAACAACACAGACGGTGCGTTCACTTGCAGCTGCCGTTGTCGGAATTAAACAACACAGACGGTGCATTCACTTAAAACAGGTAGCCTCGTGGTGCATTCACAGTAATTGTAAAATACCCTTTTCCCATCGGGGGTTCAACAGCAATTTACTGGTGAAATAAGTTATTGTTATTGTTATAGTTATTACATTATTATTAAATCTTTAATTTTAACCATGGCCTTAGCAATAAACAAGTCACTGACTGTTGTTTACTACCCTTATTTTTTTTCTTCTTCTTTTTTTTTTACTTTTTTGAAAAGTACCGGTTAAGGCACCGTTTAGGCACCGGCACCGTTTTAAAAGTATCGATTTAGCACCGGAATCGAAAAAAAAAAAAACATACCCAACCCTAGCTGCTATACTCAATTAGTGTCTACTGCTAACTGTAGTAGCTACATGCTAACTGCAGTAAAATATTTAATTATCTGCCACGGGCAGTAGGCTGACAGCATGAAGATTTCGGCGTTTGCCCTTTCGGCAGAATTGTTCCTTACCTTCAGATGTTTGTTTTCTTTCAGTTTTGCTAGAGTCAACGGAAACGTCATCAAACACGCCCACCCACTTGCTGTGAGTTCTCACACTTTGAGCTCAATCGGCCATCACCCAGATTTTGTACAAGGGAGCTGGCTGGCTACAGACCGTTTGGTGTCCAGTCCAACAGATTCAGATATTTGAGATTTCACATACAGCTCTGCTGGGTAACGTCTAGGTAATGAGGTTTGCATGTGTGAAAGGGTCTTCATAGTAGGGCAGTTTAGTGTAACAATTGTACATTTTGATAAAAGCAGAAATCTCAGCCAGGAAAAACCCTGGTCTTGTTATTATGATGGTGATTTGTGTTGATAAAGTACAATAGCTTGGCCTGAATGTTTAATGTAAGCGGACATCTACAGTATAACTCCTTACCCTGTATTTTTGGATACTTGGCCATGAACAGAAGTCCCCATCTCAGTGTAGTTCCAGTTGTGTCAGTGCCAGCAGAAAACAGATTCTGAACTGTTATCATAAGGTTTTCATCGTGGAAATGACTGTTGGTAATCCCAGATTTCTGCAGGTAAAGATCAGCACATTTATTCAAAGAAATCTTGATCCTTGATACTTTTTTTGTTTTTGATCTCTGGTCCTGACTCAGCAAAAAAGCCTCTTGGAAGAATATCCTAAACCCAACAGGAAGCTGGCCATTTGTAATTAATTGTGCATTTTTTGTCATTTCAAGATGTCGTAGTTTACAAACTCCTCTTAGAAATTTAATCTGATCGACTAAAATTTTTTGTGTGTGATCTACACACACTTAATGATTAAAAGATATTAAAAGGTGAGTTTTCATCAAACAATGGGAGTTTGGTAGCCATTTTGAGAGTTTAGCCATTAACACAATTCCCGCCACTGACAAGATATGCCGGCAATCCAGGTTTTCAATGTTATACGTTTGTTGTGGTTCTTGGTAAATAGTACAGCACTGCCGGGTCCAAAAAAAAGTGAAGAAGATGATCCACCCTAAACCAGAAAAAGAGCATGGAGTGTTGCTAGCCAGGGTCGGAAAAAACTTGGAAAAATGCCTGCGCCAACGATGAAGTACACAATTGTGGAAGCCTTGGAGTTGTTGATAGATTCAGACTCCGATAATTCATTTTTGATCGACATTCTGATCTTGAAGAAGTAGTTAACGAGTCAGGTGGGTCGGATTAGGATCACACAGGTGAGGGAAACACAGGTGTTGACGCTGAAGTTACACATCCACATGCGGACATACCAGAGGTAACGTAGACAGGTGGACTTGTACAAAGAAGGCTTACTACTGCAAAGGTTCTGGTTGGCATGGTTAGAAAAAGAATAATTAATTGATATCTGGCTGAATGTAAGACTTCTACCAACTTGGAACAAGTAGAACAATATGTTAATATGTGGAGTTTGTAAGAAAGCCATTGCTACGGGAGAAAACTTGTGGTATGCCCTAACATTTTGGGGAATATTACACTAGTATTTAAACATAATAAAAAAAGAAAAAAAAAAATATATATATATTTTTTTTTTCATTCTTTATTTGAAGCAAGAAATTTACTTGTAAATGTATAAAAATGCCTGTATTCATTGACTTGCATCTTTTCCTGTAGTGATAACCAAGACATTTAGCCTATATTTATGCTTATTGCTTATTGCATCTACTTACTTAGAAATGTGGCTGCTAAAGAACACAATGCAACTAGATGCTGTTTACATTCAGCACATTCATTTACACAGATTCCCACTACTCGTCAGCTTCATAAACCAACATATCAATATTGATAGATATGTTTTTCTAACCTCCAACTTTTGCTTTTGGACCAGAAAGGCGTCCACAAAGCCTCTGCACATCTGTGGATTGAGGGTCTCTTTCAAACGACTGAACAGCTGTGAGTTCTGTCTTATACTGTCAGCACCCAATCTGAGGAAGGACCTCCGGTTAGCAGTCCATTTGCAGAACCATGGGAACATGTTGTACACCTGTCAAAATATAAATATAGCCTATATATATAATTTTTCATAATTCAATTTAACATACATTATAGAGACATTCCGCAATAACGACCCATAATTAAGTTTTAGTTGACTATATTGTCGTATGGATTGGAGGACTTGTTGACATTTTATTAGGCAACAGAAAAATGTAACAATTTCTTCATTCCAGGTGCAATAGTTATTTATATCACTATACTGAAATTAGAAGTTTCACAAAAATATAAAATACCTGTATTGAAGAGGAGACCGAAAGATTAACACGTGCGCTAATGGACTCTACCAGTGATGTAAACTCTGGATCATCATATTCAAATCTGCTGCCATAAACAATGGAGCAGATAATATTAGAGACTGCATAGTGTATTGGTAGGGTTGTATCAAAAGCTTCTCCTGTGACAAGGGAAATAGGAAAAAATTAAAATCCTTGCTCACGTAATTGATTATAATACTAAAGTATTTAGACCGACCTTTGAATTTCTTGAGCACTCCAATAAGGTGGTCACATTCATCAATGATTTTGTCCTCACTCGCCTTCTTGCCCATCCCAAAGTCTCTCAGGTTAGTCAGAGCAAAGCGCCTCATCTCTTTCCACGAATCACCATTGGACCATACAATGCCTGTATGGTTCAACAAAATATGTTAAATACACAACTGAGGGCTGAAGGCTGAACAAAGTAAGACAATGTTTAAGAAAATATTTTCTTATTTTATTTCGTTACCATGTCCTTGATCATATTCATGCATAATTTTCATTGGATCTCTTTCTCCAAACTCTTCAGCATGATTGACAAGTGCCTCCTTCACCGTCTTGTACCCAGCCAGGACCACCACTTTCTTTGGTCCCAAATAGACGGTGAACACTGATCCATATTTCTTGGAAAGCTGAGAACAGCAGCATAATGTCACGACATATTCGGATATAAGACACACACAGGAGAAAGAAAACAAGACGAGAGACCTACCGGAGGAGCAGAAACAACAAACTACCTAACAAGAAAGCTAAGTTACTCTTATGGCACTTTCTCACCTTCAGTAATGTGTGGTAGGGTCTCTTGAGGTCAATCTGCAGCAGATTCCCAAGGAGGGGCAGCGGTCTTGGTCCTGGAGGTTCCTTCCTGTCCTCCTTGGAGCTGAAGCTGGAGGACGAGACAAGGTAGAAGAGTAGCAGGACCACCAGACCCCCCAACAAGGAGATAGAGCTGAAGGACTGGAGAAACAGATCTAATATACCCATGATTTCCAAAAAGTGTCCTGAATTTGATACTGCACTGACAAAATAGGTGTCCTTCTGGAGCTTTTAACTTTAGAAGTGTTTGAGTAAAGAGGGACCTCCTTTTAAGGCTTCAAGTGGAGAATAGGTACACCCAGAAGCGGGGACAAACTAGTTTTTTAAATTTTTAATTATTTTTAATTATTGTTTTAGTTGTTTCACTATGTTTTAATGTGTTACCATAAAGGAGGATTTGCCTGTGTGTGGTTTTAATATTTTACCAGAAAGGATGTGTGTGTGTGTGTGTGTGTGTGTGTGTGTGTGTGTGTGTGTGTGTGTGTGTGTGTGTGTGTGTGTGTGTTTTTTGTGTGTGTTTTTATTTAATTTACCATAAAGGATTTCATGTTTTGCTTGCTGTTGTCTCAATTGCACAATTATTTCAGTGTTTGAAAGAAGTTATTAAGAACTTACAGTAACATAAAGTATTACCAATACCCCCTCTACTTTTCTCCCCTGCCTATCTCCATAGGACCGTTCACTGACAAATTTGACTCCTGATAATTACTGATGTGGATGGATCAGTAATCTACCGTTTAATGTGGATGAGAGGGTTAACTGAATGGCTGAAATGTAAAAGTTAAAATATCTTTGGCTCTATGAATTTAGAAAAAAAGAATTATGTAGGCTGAGCGTCCCAGCAACATAAATTTAGCAACTTACGAAGTTGTGTTAGTCACAAAGAGGAAGTGACACATTGCTCATCCCAGGAAGAAGATTCTTCTTTTGAGAGAAAGGACAGAGAAAAAGCCTCAAGATGGTTGAATTCAGAGGGATTAAATTGTTTTTATTTCTAATAAAGATGCTTCAGTTCACAGGTAAGAGTACATATAAAATATAGAAATACCAGAAGCAAAAACTAACTTCATAAATGCTACAATTTTGCATACAGTGACTTTTATTTAAAGGAGACAGATTTGATAGATTCTTGTATTTTGTGTTTCTCTTAGAACATGTTTACATGCTTTAATATAAAAAAAACACGTTATTTTACTCCTACTGTCTGTCTGAATATACCTGTATTCACTCTCTGTCTATAATGCTCCGTTTTAGCGCCTCTATCTTTAAGCCCCTCTCCCCAAAAAAACCCAGTCTGCTCTGATTGGCTTGTGAAAGTAGTTCTCAAGCCGTGGGTGGAGATACTCAGATGGTGGGCGATGTATTGTAATGAGTCATGTGATGCATGTGATATAAGAAGGGGAGCCAAATCTGAATGGTTTGTTAAATCCCATGTTTTCTGATGGAGGCAGCCCACAAACAACTGACCGGGTCATCTTATTTCACAGTTTGTGGGTTCGTAGGCACTCCAGATACTCAAATGTTTGCAAGCACTGAAAAAGTGAGTTTAAGACAGCAGAATTTTGTGAAATTTGGAAACAAAGGATAAAACACATTTGCAAACTCAATGCATCTAAAACAAGTTCTCCTAACCATTCCACTACGTATGTCGTTTTATTCCTACCCTCTAAAAACGGCCCATCGGAGCATTTCATAAATTGGTGTCCCTAGCGGTGACAGGAAACACGACCCACTGGAGCTTTTTCTGTCATTGTATCTGAACATTACGGTTGCAGTTTTAAAATACATCACTACCATTGTGAAACTGTCACAACCAATAGTTTGGTTAGGTTTAGGCACAAAATCTACTTAGTTAAGTTTAGAAAAAGATTGTGGTTTGGGTTCAAATCCGTATATTTGTTAATAGTAGACTTTGTATATGTGTTATTCACAACAAATCTTCGGAAATGCAAGCACATTGTCGGTGCGTTCGGACTCAAGGTTGTTTATTGTCACAGATTCACAATAAAGAAAGGCACAACCAAAGTCAGAAGTGATGATGACGTATACCTGCGCTTTGCCTCTGGGGCTGCAAAATGCTCAACGCCTTGACTTGCGGTTTTGCCTCTGATCATAGGCAGCTGGAGGGCCATGGCAGCCTTTGGAAGAAGATGAAGGGCTCCATACTGGCTAGACTTTCTCTGAGACAAGTTCTACTTGACATGTCATTATCACCTTGGTTAAATGTTGAAAAATATTTTTTGGGTGAATATTTAACCAAAACTACATTCTTTCCCTTAAAGTTAAAGCCCTTTGTTTTCCATACCCATTAACCCCAACCCCCTTCTTACGACTTTTTTTTGTGGTAAAGATAAAATGTCATGGACTGGAAAAAAAAACACTAGCAGTTGACATTATGAACCCAGCAGTTATGTTTCTTCTGAGACACATTTGTCAAAAAACATGTCAAAACATACAGTATACATTTATTTCTATTAGATTTGCAACAAAATGATTTGCAGCTTTGAGTTTGAAGCAGTTGGGAAGGGTGAACACCTCCAAGATTAATGCTGAGGTACTCTGTTAAAAAACTTTAGTCTGACAGAGAGTTACTGCCACAAAATTCATTTATTCATTCATTGTTTATTGTGTACATCAAAATGTTAAGTCAAGTTACAACACAGCCTTTTTTGTAATAGTTGTAAGATGCTTGTGTTCTGCTGGCATACATAGTAAGCAGCTAATGAAGAAAGTCCAATGTTGGGACATGAGCACTTCTAAAGCAAACATTCAACAAACAATTTATTAATTACATCACTGGTGTTGAACATTTTCATTACTTTTAAACTACTTTTTAAATTCTCAAGCCCTCCTCTTCCTCAATGTATAGGGGCAGCACACAATTTGTGAGTTAAGGGGTCGAGGGCGAAGCGCAATTGTGGAGTCAGATCCAGCTCATCCTCTGAAACTCCAGGGGGAGGAGTGAAGCAAAAGTGCTGCAGGAGTGTGGTGAAGAAGATGAAGAGCTCCATCCTGGCCAGACTCTCTCCAGGACATGCTCTATGACCTGCAAGAGAGCACGAAAGAAAAGCTTCAGGTTGTCTGCCAGTAAACAAATAATTAAGAAAAAGTGATGCCTCTTGCTTGTCTTTTGTGTAGACTAAGGAAGAATAGTTTGTACTGTGGGAATAGTCTGGCTCAACAGATGTACATGGACGGTTGTGATTGGTTTAAAGAAATACAAAAAAGCCAGAGCGTGTTTTGCCCTGTCCCAGAATAGATAGTTGATGTAGCTAGACCATACTTCAGCGTAGACACAGTGCTGTGAGGACTGCATTGGGATTGGGATCCCAACACAAATCTTGCAGGAGCGGGCCGTATTAACGGGGGTTACAGGTGGGAGCTGGCAGTCCAAAAATAGACAGCTGGTAAAATATGTATTTTTCCTACAGGAGGGAAAATGACACAAAATGAACTGTCAATCTATTGACAAACAATCTAATGCTTGGGGGCACGCAGGTGGGACACACAAACTGTGGCAACAGGCGGTAATGGACAGAAATCCACCAGAAGCGGGCAGAAGCGGGATCAAGGAAACCGTCCTGAGCAGTGCTCTATTGTAGAGTCTGGCAATGGGAGACTACGGCAATTTTGGGAATAATGGGGATCCTAAATAATGAAAAATGCCATGGTCACACATGCCTAAAATTAACATCAGCAATTACCCGCCTTCTGTTGTCTTCCATTCTATGCTAGGCAAAGATTATTATTCGCTTCCAGTTTTGAAGCAAATCCAAGTTCAGTAAACAAGCAAAATCATACCCTCAACGATAGCAAAGAAATACCTGTGGTAGATCAGGTTGACCCTGATTGGCTTGTAGTTTTAGTAAAACCAAGATGGAAGAGGCATTGATTGTTGCTGTGCCTAACCAGCAGGTATCGCCTCGACTCGCGATAGTCCCTCGCCTGCATTCACGTCAGCGTGACCCTGGTTTAAAGCTCACCAACCTGCAGAAAAAGGCATGAAGGCTTCTCGCTTGACAAACTTCCCGTCTTTGTCCAGGAAGTGAGCAGGATAAAAGCTGTGTGGCCTCTCCCACTCACTCTCATCATACAGGACAGATGTCAGAAGAGGAGTTACTGCGGTCCCCTGTGGACAATACAGAAATTGAAAATATTTTTTTGATAGGTTATAGCATTGTTTTAAAACTCCTTAAAAATGTCTCACACCCAGAAAATACTTTCTACATGTAACAAATGTCACATTGAAAATGACTATGGAGGGCTTATTATGAGTTTTATTCAGTCTGACCTTCTTAATGACGTAACCCTGAAAGGTGACATCTTGGGTAGTTCTGTGAGGAAGTGCCATTGGGGTGATGCTGGCCAGTCTCTGTGTCTCATGGATGACAGCGTTGATGAAGTGCAGGTTCTTCCTGTCCTCGACCTGCACTTGACGACTTCCTATCTCCCTGCTCACCTCTTCCTGGACCTGGTCTGAAAGATGAAAAGCTTTTTTTTTTAATGAAAACAATTTACTCACATAGTTTGAGTTGGACTGAATGCTTTTCTGTGAAAGTTTGAAGCACTTTGTATTTTTAGATAACTGCCAATTAGCATTATCTTGTTAGTATTTAGCTCGAAGCACTGATGTGCCAAAGTAAAGTCTTAGTGATCCACTAACGTAGTTGTAGAGTTCTCAGTTGTTTTTACATATGAACTCTGGACAATGTCCGAGGAACTAGGTCCTGAGCTGGTCCGGAGTTTACCTTTTACACGTGTCGCAGAACACGAGATTGTCTGTGTCAGATCGGTATTTTGTTCGGTTTAGATGAGGGGTGGCTCCTTGGTAGAGCATGCAGCAGAAAGGACAGGATTACAAGCATCGCGGGGCTGGTTCATAATTTGGTCCTAAACAATCACATCTCTTGGATCTCTTGCTATTCCTTGAATTTGTATGAAGATTTTGGCGTTTGCCTTATTGACAGAATTCTTCTTCACCCTGGGATGTCTGTTTTCCTTTCAGTTTTGCGTGAGTCGACAGAAACGTCATCAAACACGCCCACTCGCTTGTTGTGAGTTGGCACACTTTGAGCTCAATCGGCGATTACCCAGATTTTACTAGGGAGCTGGCTGGATGTTCAGTCCAACTGATTCAGACATTTGAGTTTTCACATACAGCTCCGCTGGGTAATGTCTAGGTAATTTCAGGCTTGCAGTGCATGTGTGAAAGGGGCTTTATATCAGGGCAGTTAAGCATAACAATTGTGCATTTTGTGATAAAAGCAAAACTCTGAGCCAGGAAAAACCCTGGTCTTGTAATTATGATGGCAATTTTTATGTTGATAAAGTACAATAGTTTGGCCTGAATGCTTAATGTTATCGGTGCACATCTATAACTCCTTACCCTGTATTTTTGGATACTTGGCCATGAACAGAAGTCCCCATCTCAGTGTGGTTGCAGTTGTGTCAGTGCCAGCAGAAAATAGATTCTGAACTGTTATAATAAGGTTTTCATCGTGGAAATGACTGTTGGTAATCCCAGATTTCTGCAGGTAAAGATCAGCACATTTATTCAAACAAATCTTGAAATCATGAAATCTCTCTAATACTTTTTTTGTTTTTAATCTTCTGGACCTAACTTTTCATAATTGTGGGCCAATAGTAAAAATATACTATAAAAATGACTGCATGCATTTTATTTTTTCATTGGCAGTATCACTGAATACAAAAAAGAGCAACTTTCACCGACAAACTGTCGGCAAAGATCCAAAGGAAACTGAAGGAATTATTATTATTATTATTATTATTATTATTATTATTATTATTATTATTATTATTATTATTATTATTATTATTACCAGCAATGAATCACATTTTTGTTATTTTATGGGTCTTATGCATTGATTTGGAAAATTACTTAATAGCGCCCCCTAATTAATTAGTCCCAAATCCTATTTGCACTCACTGCCCGGATCAGGGACTTGGCACAACAATGCACATGTTCTGGGAGTGCATCCCTATCAGACGCTTCTGGACGGAGGTATTTTCTATAGTGTCATCACTACTGGGTATTGTCATACAACCTAGTCCCTCCCTCTGCCTTCTTAACGATGATTCACAGCTATCCCTTACTCTCAACCAACGTAGACTACTCCTGGCAGGGCTTACGGCAGCGAAGAAGACCATCTTAAGGCTTTCATTCCACCCTAATCTACCCTTAACACAATATTGGCTAACTGCCTACCAGTATATTACATATCTTGAGTGTACAACTGCACGCCTCAACAAGGCCAAACAAACAACCATCCAGGCATGGTCGCAGATTACACTGTCCATCCAAGACCACCTTGTGAAACAGAAAAATCTGACCTGAATGTAGATTTGTGGGTGTTTATTTTTATTTTTTTTTATTTTATGCATATATGTTTTTGCGTGTTTTTTTAATTTTTAATTTTTATTATTTTCTGGGTAATGCTTAGTAGTTAATTTTGACATTGTAACAGCTATCTTTCATCTACTTCACCATCTCGCTTTTATAGGACTGTAAATGTAAAAAAAAAAACTGGTCGAAATGGAGTTTTAGACGGAGCCTCAACGGTAAGCAACGGTAACGTTATATAGTCAAGCGAGAGTGACTGAAGAGAGAAAGCGCCCAGCGGCGTTAGAACAAAGCAGTGAATCAGAGAAAAAAATGTGTTTTTGCAGATTCATTACTAGAAATGCAACTGTAGCAAGTATTTCCCTATCACTTACGTTATCCACATCCACATATGGACAAAACAAATGTTATATCCGACTTTTAGGCTACAAAAAGCCTAAAAGTCGAAAGTTAGAACGGAACAAAAAAGAGTTGTTGTTATGGAGATGATATACTGTCTTGTCTCGTCTCTTTGGTGTGAACTGGCAGTTTCAGAACGCTGCAGACCAGCTCGCTGCAAGAAGTTGCAAGTTTCAACTCGTCTCATCGCGAATATTTGGTCTGAACTGGGCTTTAGTTGAAGAATTCCACTCAGTATAGCATTTATTACCATTGATATTCTTTATGGGTGAAAGGAAAGATTTTGGATCTAAAAAATTTCTCATAACTAAGAAGTTGATTTGCAAATTGTTTTTAATATTAAATACACTGCAAAGACAAGATATTTTATGTTGAAAACTGAAAAAAAATATTCGCAAAGATTCACACATTTTGAATTTGATGCCTGCAAAGTGTTCCAAAAAAGCTGGGACAGGGGCATGTTTACTACTGTGTTACATCACCTCGAGCATTTGGGAACTGGGGACACTTATTGTTGAAGCTTTGTAGGTGGATTTCTTTCCCATTCTTGCTTGATGTACGACTTGAGTTTCTAAATAGTCCGGGGTCTCAGTTGTCATATTTTGCGCTTCATGATGCGCCACACTCGATGGGAGACAGGTCTCGACTGCAGGCAGGCCAGTCTAGAACCTGCACTCTTTTACTATGAAGCCACGCTGTTGTAACACGTGCAGAATGTGGCTTAGCAGTGTCTTGCTGAAATTAGCAGGGACGTCACTGAAAAAGACTTTGCTTGGATGGCAGCATATGTTGCTCCAAAATCTGTATGTACCTTTCAGCATTAATGGTGCCTTCACAGATGTGCAAGTTACCCATGCCATGGGCACTAACTCCCCCCCATACCATCACAGATGCTGGCTTTTAAACTTTGCGCTGTTAACAATCTGGATGTTCCTTTTCCTCTTTGGCCCGGAGGACATGACGTCCTGTGGGTTTTTTTCTTCTGTTTTTCTTAGGTTGTTAAACTTTTTGTAACTGTACTTTTACTATGTACACAATCTCTGCTAACCATGTACACTAAATACACTGGTTCAACTTTGTCTGCGCAAGTTTATTCACTATCTGCAACTGTATCTAAGGAGCCCGCGCACAGTGAACAATTCTGTAGCAGGTACATTGAGCTGTTAGCATGAGGCCTTTCTACATCCCAAGGGAATTCTCACATGTTATTGTGATATTGTGATAGCAGTGTATATCCACCCCTCCTCTACCCCCCCCCTCCCCCTCTCAGCTTGTGATGTCCTTCACTCTGCTACAAACAGGCTACAGACACAACATCCACAGGCCCTCTTTCTCATCGCTGGTGACTTTAACCATGCCTCTCCATCTTCCACTCTGCCTACATTCACCCAGTATGTGACATGCCACACCAAAGACAATAAAACACTGGATTTATTTTTTGCCAACACTAAGAAGGCATATGACCTATCTCTTCTCCCTCCACCTAAGAAGATCAGACCAAAACCTGATTCACCTCCTACCTGTGTACAAGGCCCTGGTCTTGTCGGCAGCCAGCTGTCAAGTAAAGAGATGGTCTGATGAGGCTTGTGAAGCCTTGAAAGACTGCTTCAACACAACTATGTGGGATATACTCTGTGACGCTCATGGGGAGGACATTGGCAGTCTCACACATTGTATAACGGACTACATCAACGTCTGTGTGAAAAATGTCGTACCGACCAGGACTGTACAGTGTTTTCCCAACAATAAACCCTGGATTACTCCTGACATAGAGACTCTCTTAAGAAAAAAAGGAAGGTTTTGGGTTCAGGAAATAAAGCGGAGCTCAAGAATGTATAGAGGGAAGAAAAAAAACACTACAGGAGGAAGATGGAGGATCAACTGCAGCGTAAGAACATCAGGGAGGTCTGGAAAAGCCTTAAATCCATCTCAGGCCACAGAGAACCGAAACCTCAGACTGTGGGGGGCACAAAGTGGTCGAATGATCTGAATATTTTCTTCAACCGATTTGATGGATCATTTACCCCTCCCCTTGTCCAGTCCTCCCTGCTGCAGCAAACACCACTGTCTGCACCCCCTGGGGTTTGTCACACCCACACTATCACTTCCCCACCTACAACCTCCATCAAACAACCCCCCTCCTCCAACACACAGCCCCCCTCCACCAACCTGTCCTTCACAATAAACCAAGTGAGGCGTGAGCTAAGGGGGATCAAGAGGAGGCAAGCAGTGGGTCCCGATGGTCTCAGCTCTAGGCATTTTAAATCCTGTGCAGATCAGCTGTGCAGGATAATTGGACACATGCTCAACCTGAACCTGAAGGTAGGGAGGGTGCCACAGCTCTGGAAGAGATCCTGTGGTGCCTGTGCCAAAGACCCCGCATTCCAAGGATCTCAACCCTAACAAGCTGGTGGCACTTACATCTCTCCTTATGAAAAAGCTGGTCCTGGTCCATCTTCACCCCCTGGTGAGCCCATTCATGGAACCATTTCCGTTTGCAACCACCTAACACTGGGGTGGATGACGCCATCTTATACCTTCTCCACAAATCTCCGGCCCACCTGGAAAAGGCTGGAAGCACTGTAAGAATAATTTTATATGATTTCTCCAGCGCTTTCAGCACCATCCTGCCAACGCTCCTTAGTGACAAGTTGGAGGCAGACGGGGGTGGACCTCCACCTCACTGGATGGATATTGGACTACCTCACCAACCACACGCTTCTCCTCTACCGGTGAACATTCTAGGTACAGACAACAATATTATTCAATTATATAAGGACCTGGGTGAATAAACTGGATTGGACTGACAACACCACAGCACTTTACAAAAAAGCCCAGAGCAGACTGTATCTGCTTAGGAGACTCAGGTCTTTTGGGGTGCAGGGACATTTATGACTCTCTGGGGGCATCGGCCATTCTCTATAGAGTGGTCTGCTGGGGCTGTGGCATTGTGGTGGCAGACAGGAGAAAACTGGACAGGCTTATTAAGAAGGCCAGCTCTGTTCTTGATGCCCACTTGACGCCATGGAGGTGGTGGGAGACAGGAGGGTAGTGTCTAAATTATCCTCCATGATGGACGAGTCCTCCCACCCATGGATGTTGTAAGAAATAAAAATAATCAGTCAAGCTGGCTATGCTTTATGAGGATACAAATTATAATTGAATAGTATTGTGTGTTTAGTGTTTTTAGTGGAAGAGCACTGTGACAGCTTAGTCATGCAAAATGAGAAAAGGATACTGTTGTACGTGCAGAAACGACCTGGCAAATCTGGTAATATCTACAGCCATACTCGTTATGTTGTTATTTTGGTTCATAGATACCAAATATGACAGAGGAAGAAGGGAGGTTCAGGTGACTAAAACAAAGGGACAGATCACATTGTCATTTATTAGGGGAACCACAGGCACAGCCCTATTAGACCTATGCGACATAGTGCCATGCACCAACAAAGACAGAAGAGAGGATGTCATATACATGCGTCATGACCAACTCAGACAAGTGGTGTGGCATTTGGAAGTGTGCCATAGCTAACACAGGCTCAGATTGGGGAAATGTGGGATGTGAACCATATGATACAATGCACCTTACGATAACACGTAGGGACCTGAAATCCAGACTGAGTGTCGGTAGAAAGCAGGAAGGACGATGCCAGGAACGGAAATGTAATACTATATATGTGACGTTGAAGGATCCAAAACCAGAGGATGCAGGGACTTATGTTATGGGATTGTATGTTGAAGGGAAAGATACATTAGGACAGTTCATCATTCAAGTCACAGACCCATGGAGTAATAGTACACTGTCCACATCCATTAATGTACAGGTTGACGCAATGAACACAGGTATGGGTGTCCTGAAAGACTGTAAAGGGCCATTAGTAAAATATTTGAACCTAGAGGACTTTACCATTGAGGAAAGGTTGGAGATGGAAACTGGTTTCACACCCTCAGGTAACACGTGGCTCAAAATGATGAAATATACTGCTAGAACGCATAAAATGTCTGACTGTGTTATCTGTGCTAAAGCAAGACCTCATTTGGGGACAGTACCATTCCCACTCTCAACGGTGGACGACCCTGTTGGTTATAATTGTATGTTAAGTCTTTGCAGTGATATGACCGTGAAAAGTGATGTCTGCAGGACCCTGTCTCTCCTGTATCCCAGAGTGCGTGCAATACAACCGCCTCCAGGAGTGGTCGCCTACCCTGGTAACTATACTTGCATCACACAATCCAACAGCTCTACCATGAATGTGGGACACCTACCTAAGAAGTTTTGAATGTACACCTACAACACATCTTCGTTCGTTCCCAATGTCACACAGCCGATGTTTAACATTCAAAGCAATTGTGCTCTGCCATGCTTATGTCCGTGGCAGTGTTTCTGGGCATATTGGTGTGTTGTGGATGCTGTTGCATCCCTTGTTGTCGCTCTCTGGTGAACAGATGGATTGATGTGGCTCTGACCAAAAAAGAGCCCCAGAAAGATGCTCCTCCAGCCTACTCCATGCTATGCTATTTTAATCTTGCTTCTTCTTCCCCTAGTGCGGCCAATTGTTTACCAGTTTGAGGGCCATATAATCCTAAACTTAGTAGTATTCACACCTGAGGTGTGAAAAGGGGGATCTGTAAGAAATAAAAATAATCAGTCAAGCTGGCTATGCTTTATGAGCATACAAATTATAGTTGAATAGTATTGTGTGTTTTGTGTGTTTAGTGGAAGAGCACTGTGACAGCTTAGTCAGGCAAAATGAGAAAAGGATACTGTTGTACGTGCAGAAAGCAGCACTGTATGACGGTGGTCAGAAAGCAACAAGAGTGCAGCAACGAAGTTAATATCAGTTTGATATCAGTTTGACCATGAAAGTAAGTTACTTCTCAATCTGTGACGGACAACAGTGGCGCATTGTTCTTCTGACCATCAGCATAGTTAAAGTCTGTCTAACAACTTATGAAGAGGGCGTGTGCCAAAAGACTAGGACCAGTCTGTGCACCAACCAGGGGAGGCTAAGTCTAAACCACGGTACTCCTCCAACTTCTAATAAACAAATCAAAATGCACTTAGAGACTGATATATGAATTCATGTATAAGCCAGAAAAGTTCAGTCTGATGAGAGAAGCCTGTGTACCTGCTCAACTTGGACCCATGTACACGTTTATGCTCTTATGATTTTACTTAAATAAATACTTGTTAAACTTTTAAATCTTCTCCTTGCCTACTTAGTGGATTTTGAACCGCACAATGTATTAAGAGAACTGGATACAGTGGTCGGCGGGAAGCCCCGTACGTTCCAATGAGAGTGCTCAAAAGCGCATAAAGCAAACATGGAGCTCGGATCTTTCGCATTGTTGGCCCATGACGTCACGATGGACACGCGCACTAGCAACAATTTCTTTGTGTTGTCTTAGCAACCGGTAGCAACATGCTCGTTCGTGAGCTTCTCTCTCATGTCTCGCTTACAAGTGAACTCATGAACTCGCTGTTTTCATTGTCTAAAATATTCACTAACGTTAAACATTGTGTTTTCGTTGTTCCCGATCGTTTACATGCTTAGCTAAATAAATGAAAGATGTATTTAGCTAGACAACCAAGGAGATTTAATATTTATGTTGTGCTACTAGCTAGCTACTACTAGCTACTACTTTGTGTTTGGACTATTAATTGGGGAATCAGGAAGAGGCAAGCACTAGGGGTGGGTCTTGAAACAAAGTTCTATTAGGACCCGGTTCCAAAATTCTCAAAATTATTAAAACTGGTAAACCTTGATGCATTTATAGTTATCGTAAAATACCCTTTTCTCATCTGTTATTGTCACTTAACAGCAATCTAATGGTGAAATAAGTTATTATTGTTAAATGTTATTGTTATTACATTTTTAATAAATCATTTCAATTTCTTTTCTTCTACTGGTCTGAAAATTTGACAGATCTGGGACTCAAAACCGTGATCTGAACTGTGAGTTTTTTGATCCGTTACACCCCTAGTTCTGTTAAGATTAAGAATTTGTTGTCTCGTTTTTTACCAAATAATAGAAAAGTATTGATAATGGTATCGATAAAGACTTGGATCGTTAAACAGTCTCTAAAATGGTATCAATATCAATAAAAATTAACAATCCCCATCCCTAGCAAGCACAAACCATTTATGAAGTGGAGCATGTATTGGAAGCATGAATTTCACTTGTAAATGTATACAAATGCCTGTATGTATTGGACACATTTACATAGATCCCCACTACCCCTCAGCTTCCAAAAAATACCAGTATTGATAGATACATTTTTCTTACCTCCAACTTTTGCTTTTGGACCAGAAAGGCGTCCACAAACCCTCTGCACATCTGTGGATTGAGGGTCTCTTTCAAACGATTTAACAGTTGTAAATTCTGTCTTATACTGGCAGCACCCAATCTGAGGAAGGACCTCCGGTTAGCAGTCCATTTGCAGAACCATGGGAACATGTTGTATACCTGTCAAAATATAAATATTGCCTATATGTATACATTTTCATATTGAAATTTAACACACATTATAGAGATGTCAATCAACAATAACGACCCATACATATACTGGCCCTCATTTATGAAACGTGCGTACGACCTAAAACAGGTGTAGGACGGGTGTGTAGAACTCGTGTACGCAAGTTTTCAAGTCAGTGTGGACTTGCGGTGCAGCATATAATCAGTTTAACAGGAGAAGGAGAAGTCATCATTTGATCACTTATCAGCAATGGCAGATCTGGCTCTTTTAGAAGACCTCTATGCGCCGGTACAACAGTGCACACGTACGCACACTGGCCGCGGTGCAGCACTCTTTCGGATTGATTAAGGGCAGATGGCTCTGTCTTGCATCAGCGGGGGGGATCCTACTATGCACGGCAGAAAAAGTCTACAACATTGTTTTAGCCTGTGGGATTCTGCACAACATCCCCTAGGAAAACTGGGTGCCATAAATGTAGTGATGGAGCCAGATGACCAGAGGCCCCGGAGCAGGGTCCAGCACAGCCCCAACTGGAGGCTACACGAAGGAGACAGGATATTATTCCTCGCTTTTAAAAGGTATAGTGTTATGTTTGGCAATGATACTAAATACAGGAAACATGACGATGCACAACATTATTATTTATTCTTCAGATTTTTCGTTTCTCTTTTAAAGTGTCGTTAATGGCCACAAGTGAACGATGAAAAAAATATGAGTAAAATAAAAGACACTGCATAAACCCCGCTACTGTGTGTTTATTTAAATATAGGTTCACCATGTAGGCCTAAGAGTTTGCAAGATAATCCTGTATATTACTATTACTATAGACTATAGCATACATCACAGCTGTATAAATTAAATAAACTTCAGCTGGAGTCCGATTTACTAGGGCAACACTGCTGACAGCATCAGTGATCTCTTTCCATTCCACATTCTTTCTACAGCCTTTAATAACAGTTGGCTGACAAATAATACACACGTTAGTGCAAAGGAACCTGATATATCAAGGTTTTAATCTCCACCTCTGAAAAGTGCCGCTTCTTTGCCGGATTACTTGTCGCCATGTCGTAATTTGTAGGGGCGAGGCCTGAAAACCGAGAATATATAGGGGCGTGATATTTAAATTACGATCGTTTCCAGCCGCTGCATTTATGAATCACACGTGAAGCCTGTCGTTAGATGATTTCTGCGCTCATATCTGCGCTGGTTTCTACGTTAACTTGATAAATGAGGGCCACTGTACAATATATATAAATATATATATATATATATATATATATATATATATAGTACAGGCCAAAAGTTTGGACACACCTTCTCATTCAATGCGTTTCCTTTTTATTTTCATGACTATTTACATTGTAGATTCTCACTGAAGGCATCAAAACTATGAATGAACACATATGGAATTATGTACTTAACAAAAAAGTGTAAAATAAATGAAAACATGTCTTATATTTTAGATTCTTCAAAGTACTCACCCTTTGCTTTTTTTATTAACAAGGGGAAAAATTCCACTAATTAACCCTGACAAAGCACACCTGTGAAGGTAAAACCATTTCAGGTGACTACCTCATGAAGCTCATTGAGAGAACACCAAGGGTTTGCAGAGTTATCAAAAAAAAGCAAAGGGTGGCTACTTTGACCAATCTAAAATATAAGACATGTTTTCAGTTATTTCACACTTTTTTGTTAAGTACATAATTCCATATGTGTTCATTCATAGTTTTGATGCCTTCAGTGAGAATCTACAATGTAAATAGTCATGAAAATAAAGAAACACATTGAATGAGAAGGTGTGGGTAGCACTTTATAATAACTATCCATAATTCATCATTTATTAAGCATTAGTTAACTATTAGTTAATGGTTTGTTCATTATTACTTATTAATTGTTCATACATCGTTCATAATGAGTAAAGTATTTGTTCACACAGTTATGAATGGTTTGTTCATAGTAAACAAGCCTATTAGTTAATGGTTTGTTCATCATTATTAATTAATTGTTCTTACATAATTCATCATCAGTAAAGCATTTCTTCACATAGTTATAAATGGTTTGTTCATATTAAATAAGCCTATCTTGAAAAATATGTTTGTAAGTACATGATTTATACTTAACAAATAATGAAACAACCATTTGTAAATGAAATAATTTTCCCATTATAAACCAGTTACTAACTATTGCTAAATGCTTTGTTCATCATTTGTAAAGCACTGCTCCTATGTTACTTCTCATAAACAAAGCATTTGTATACACACTCATAAATGGTTTGTTCATAGTAAATAAGGCTCTCGAAAATTATGTTAAAAATAGAAGTTTGACACTTTCTAAGTATTGCAAAAACCATTAGTAAATTAAATAATTTTCCCTTTATAAACTATCTACAAACTAGTAGTAATTTATTTGTTTCTCATTTGTAAAGCATAGTTGTAAAATGTTTGTCAGTATATTTTTTAATAATTCCTACATGATGCATTAAACCTTTGGTAAATTAAGTAATTTTACCATTATCAACTAGGTACTCAGGAACGTAAAAGGTTGTTTAAAACTAGGAAGTTAATGATTAACAGACTATCTAGACCTACATTTGTTCATGTCTTAAATAAAATGTTATGATTTAGAAAAAGGCAAACAAGTAACATAATGGCTGTGTAACACATTGTTACAAATACTTACAAATAATAATCCACGATTAACTCATGAGTTACTACTGGTTAGTTAAGTATACTGTGTGAGCCGATCTAAAGTGAGTATTAGTTCTCTGCAAAGCATTTATAAATGAGTTCCTGCAAAGGCTAACAGACACTGACACACACATGTATTGCTCTATTTGGACATGCCTTCAGAAATATGCCTACGGATAGTTAGTGTTAATACATCTTTAACAAGCACTTACCAACACATCAATCCATGATTAACTCATGAGTTACTGCTGGTTAGTTGACTACATGATGTGAGCCCATCTAAAGTGAGGACTTGCTATGCTTTACAAATCATTTATAAATGAGTTGCAAATACAACAGAAAATAAAAGTAAAAAGTATTTGTAAACTCTTATTACGATGTAGTAAGAATGTACATTTATGAAATAGCTCGTGGGGGGGTTGATATCAGTGTGAATTTGGATCAGAACCAGAAAACTAGATTAGTTAAGAGCCAGAGAATAACAGATTGAGAAGTGTATAATATACAAATATAGCATACAATAAAACACAGGTATGAAAAATAACAACCAAAAATAATAAAGTGCTCTCATAAAAGAAACCCTTTTCAGTTCTATGAGCTCAATTGTGGGCCCCAACGTTGAACATCTCTGAACTCTTGTCATCAAAGAACAATTGAGCTCACTAGTGTTTTATCTGTATATGTGTATGCCATGTTTCTGTGTATATTAATACACTTCTCAAACTTGATCCTGGTTTCCTAGTCTCTTTATTGATGTTCAATTCTCTGGCTCTTAACAATCTAGTTTTCTACTGGTTCTGGTCCAAATTCACACTGATATCAACTACATAACACTACTACGAGCTATTTCATAAATGTACATTCTTACTACATCGTAATAAGGGTTACAAATACTTTTTTGACTTGTGTTTCTGTTGTATCTGCTAGCCTTTGCAACTCATTTATAAATGCTTTGTAAAGCATAGCAAGTCCTCACTTTAGATGGGCTCACATCATGTAGTCAACTAATCAGTAGTAACTCAAGAGTTAATCATGGATTGATGTGTTGGTAAGTGCTTGTTAAAGATGCATTAACACTAACTATCCGTAGGCATATTTCTGAAGGCATGTCCAAATAGAACAATACATGTGTGTGTCCAGGTTCTGTTAGCCTTTGGAACTCATTTATAAATGCTTTGTAAAGCATAGAAAGTACTCACTTTAGATGGGCTCACACAGTATACTTAACTAACCAGTAGTAACTCATGAGTTAATCATGGATTACATTATTGGTAAGTATTTGTAACAGATGTGTTAACACCCCAGCTATTAGTTTAGGCCTTTTTCTAAATCATAACATTTTATTTAAGACATGAACAAATGTAGGTCTAGATAGTCTGTTAATCATTAACTTCCTAGCTATAAACAACCGTTTACGTTCCTGAGTACTGTTAGAATATATTTGTGAGAGTAAGCTAACAGGTTTGTAGAGTTCATGATTTTGACTTGTTGTCTCGTTTCCCTGGGTTTTGAGAGGCCATCTGGTTTTACAATGATTTGACATTACAAAAGTAGGGTGAGATAATGCCTGAAATGAAAAGGTCTTCTCTGATCAAGGGGGGAACAGGCAACAAGGTCAAGGTTTTGTAAGCGCATGATGTGTGACACAAAGTATAGTGGAATGACCTGACTCTTGGAGAACTCCGTAAGTTTGAAGGAGATACAAAAACACAGAGGTTCAAATTCAACAATAGCAGCTTGTCTTTATGAGCTGAGAATGAGAAGTCGAGGTCATGTTTTTATACAATGTGTTACATATTGTTAGCCGGCTGTAGCCAGAAGATCTTGACTATATCCAACTGATAACAGCACCATGGATGAGGCAGAGAAAGTGAATAAAAAGTGAAGGTTCTGGGTTAGCCGGCATCAGATGCTGGGGGAAACTCTGTCTGTTTGCTAGGTTGTAGCAATAGGCTGTTTTGTCTTGAAGTAATCTGATCCGTATGCATACGCTTTTGTATTTTGCATTATCATTCACTAAAGCTTGTTATTAACTTTAACTGGACGAATCTTGAGTCTTATTTTGAATCCTGAGTCAATTTCTCTGATCTACCAGTAAACGAACACTATTCAGTGACCATAGAATTGGAATCAGATTAAGTCTGGCCTTTTTAGGGCCAGACTGGTCATCGGTCACATTTTAGAATACCAAATCTAACAGTACCTAGTTGATAATGGTAAAATTACTTAATTTACAAATGGTTAATGCATCATGTAGGAATTATTAAAAAATATACTGACAAACATTTTACATGGGCTTACTTACTATGGACCAACCATTTACTAACTGCATTTACAAATGCTTTACTGATTAGAATGAATGTAGGAACTATGCTTTACAAATGATAAACAAATAAATTACTACTAGTTTGTAGATAGTTATAAGGGAAAATTATTTAATTTACTAATGGTTGTTTCATTATTTGTTAAGTTTAAATCATGTACTTACAAACATATTTTTCAAGATAGGCTTATTTACTATGAACAAACCATGTATAACTATGTGAACAAATGCTTTACTGATGATGAATTATGTAAGAACAATTAATTAATAATGATGAACAAACCATTAACTAATAGGCTTGTTTACTATGAACAAACCATTTATAATTGTGTGAACAAATACTTTACTCATGATGAACTATGTATGAACAATTAATAAGTAATAATGAACAAACCATTAACTAATAGTTAACTAATGATTAATAAATGATGAATTATGGATAGTTATTATAAAGCTACCGGTGTGTCCAAACTTTTGGCCTGTACTATACATATATATATATATATATATATATACTATACTGAAATTAGAAGTTTCACAAATATGATAAAATACCTGTATTGAAGGGGAGCCCAAAAGTTGAAGACGTGCACTAATGGAATCTACCAGGGATGTAAACTCTGGATCATCATATTCAAATCTGCTGCCATAAATAATGGAGCAGATAATATTACAGACTGCATATTTTATCGGTAGGGTCGTATCAAAAGCTTCACCTGTAACAAAGGAAACAGGAAAACATTTAAATCTTGCTCACATAATAACTTTAGTTTTTTTTTTACAATCGCTAACATTCTTTTGTCCAATCTGTAGTCACATTTTCAAAACTCTTAACCCACTGCCAACATTGATCTATTCAGGCCATACCATTAACACAATTCATGTCATTTCCACAAAATATGCTGTCAATTAACCCTTTTCTAAAATGTTAAATTCTTCTTTACATACACGATTGCCCAATACCAAAATTATGGATCTTTCCAAACTGTTGCACACAAAACATCAAAATTGAAGACATAATATATATATATATATATATATATATACAGTACATGAAAATAAAGAAACACATTGAATGAGAAGGTGTGTCCAAACTTTTGGCCTGTACTGTAGTTTGTTGCCGAAAATGCACACATTTCACCCTCAAGCCAAGAATATAAGGTGGTTTAAAGTAAAAGGAAAGTTAATTACAAAAAACAATGGATTTCACATTGTAACTGGTGTATGCAGGTGGAACTAAAACATGAAAAGTAATACCGTTTTTTGTAATGTCAGCAACTGTTTGTATTTTATATTTTTAGTATTTATAAAGTTGTGCTATGATTGACTGATCTGCCCTTTTGGAAAAAAAAGTGTGCAAATGTTTTGACCGTATGATTTGATTTTCAGTCAGGTTTGTCATGTTTTGATAGAGTTAGTGTAGGAAGAGAATGGTTTTTTTTGCACTTTGAAATGTAGAGTTGATGTTTAATTAACAAAATGTAGTTTTGAGCAGAAAATGCACTATTTGGCTAATTGTGTGAAGTAGGTGGGTTGCTGTGTTAAGAGTTTTGAAAAAGTATCTTAAGTAGGCTATAGTTAAATGCTTGGTAGAAATTGAATAATAAATTGTAATAAGGTATTTAGACCTACCTTTGAATTTCTTAAGCACTCCAATGAGGTGTTCACATTCCTCAATGATTTTGTCCTCACTCGCCTTCTTGCCCATCCCAAAGTCTCTCAGGTTAGTCAAAGCAAAGCGCCTCATCTCTTTCCACGAATCACCATTGGACCATGTAATACCTGAATGGTTCAACAAAAATATATGTTAAATACAAAACGGAGGGTTGAAGGCTGTAAAAAAATGAGACAATGTTTGGGAAAATATTTTTTTATTTTCTTTCCTTACCATGTCCTTTTTCATATTCATGCATAATTTGCACTGGATCTCTTTCTCCGAACTCTTCAGCATGATTGACAAGTGCCCCCTTCACCGTCTTGTATCCTGCCAGGACCACCACTTTCTTTGGTCCCAAATAGACAGTGAACACTGATCCATATTTCTTGGAAAGCTGAGAACAGCAACATCATGTCAAGACACATACGGATATAAGACACACACAGGAAAAAGAAAACAAGATGAGAGACCTACCGGAGGAGCAGAAACAACAAACTACTTGACAAGAAAGCTAAGTTACTCTTACAGCACTTTCTCACCTTCACTAATGTGTGGTAGGGTCTCTTGAGGTCAAGTTGCAGCAGGTTCCCGAGTACTGGAAGCGGTCTTGGTCCTGGAGGTTCCTTCCTGTCCTCCTTGGAGCTGAAGCTGGAGGAGAAGACAAGGTAGAAGAGTAGCAGGAACACCAGAGCCCCCAACAGGGAGATAGAGCTGGAGGACTGGAGAAAGAAATCTAATATCCCCATGGCTTTAAAAAGGTGTCCTAAAATTCCTACTTCACAGACAAAATACGTTTCCTTCTGGAGCCTTTACTTCTGTGAGTGTTCTGTAAAGAGGGATGCCAAAACTAACCCTAAGTAAACCGCAGTAATCTCCCCACTCCCTGCTGTACTGTGATTGGTGCTTCCTTGTGGGAGTGAAAGTGAAGAAGTAGAAAGAAATTCTAATAGTAATTGTGAGTCACAAAGAAGAAGTGACACATTGCTCATCCCAGGAAGAAGCACACAACCTGTTTAACCCCCTCCCCTCCAGCATGAGGCTGCACAGCCTTAATGCTAGGACCACAAGGCTAAAGCGCAGCTTCTACTCAGAGGCGGTGAGGCTTGTGAACTCAAGGACTGTCAATTAAAATGTCTACTGTGTGCTGCTGCCATCCCTTTCCCCTAAAGAACTGTATGCATTTTATTGAACTGTATGTACTTTACCTTATAGACCGCTGATGCACTTTATGGACTGCTGATGCCCTGAAATACTTGTCGCTTTGATTGTTTTTAAAGAACTGATTTTATTTCTTATCCTATTTATTCTATATTTAAACCTTATTTTTGTAATCATAGGCTAAATAATTACTGCCACTGTCATATTGCTGGTCCTGAGAGCAAATTTTGTTCTCCGTGACAATAAAATTAAATTGAAAAAAAATTGAATTGAAAGATTTTTCTTTTCTCTTTAACACATATCAGTTCAGAGACTCTGACAGTGAAAAGCTGAGAAAGGACAGAGAAAAAGCCTCAAGATGGTTGAATTCAGAGGGATTAAAGTGTTTTTATTTCTAATAAAGATGCTTCAGTTTACAGGTAAGAGTACATATAAAATATAGAAATTCCAGAAACAAAAACTAACTTTACAAATGCTACAATTTTGCATACAGTCACTTTTATTTAAAGGAGACTCATTTTTAGGTTTATACTTGTATTTTGGGTTTCTACTAGAACATGTTTACATGCTTTAATATTTAAAAAAACACGTTATTTTACTCCTACTGTCTGTCTGAATATACCTGTATTCACTCTCTGTCTATAATGCTCCGTTTTAGTCTCTTTAAGCCCCTCGCCCCAAAAAAACTGTCTGCTCTGATTGGCTTGTGAAAGTAGATAGAGAGCGAGAGATACTGGGCGATGTATTGTAATGAGTCTGCATGTGTGATATATGAAGGGGAGCCAAATCTAAATGGGTTGTTTTGTTGTTTTCTGATGGAGCCAGCCGTCAAACAACTGACCGGGTCATCTTATTTCATAGTTTGTGGGTCGGTAGGCACTACTGATACCCAAATGTTTGTGAACAAGCACTCAAAAAGTGAGTTTCACAATGCCGATCAAACGGTTCCACGCGTACTGGAGATTACTGCGATTCGACGACCTGCTAGACGAGCCTCGGACAAACTGGGCCCCGACGTGACCGTGGATGAGCAGCTGGTCCCCTTTCGTGGATGTTATTCATTTGTTCTTAGTGTTGTTTAATTGTTGTCTTTTATTGTTTTATTATGTTATTGTTTTTTTTCTTCTATTTTTACTAAGCATAATTTCCCCCAATGCACTTGGGTTTATTCTTATTATTCTTATTAAAAAAAAACAACGTCAACGCCCCTTCCGCCAGTACATGCCCAGCAAGCCTGCGAGGTACGGCATCAAGTCGTGGGTGGCCTGCGACGCCGAGTCCAGCTACGCATGGAGGATGCAGGTCTACACGGGCAAGCCCGTCACCGGGGCCCCCGAGAATCAGGGTGCCAGGGTGGTGCTAGACGTGACCGAGGGGCTGAGGGGCCGCAACGTGACGTGCGACAACTTCTTCACCTCCTACGAACTGGCCCAGCGGCTCCACCTTGAGAGGGACCTCACCGTGGTCCACACTATGCGGAAAAACAAGCCCAAGCTGCCAACCGCGTTGCTCGCGACCAAGGGGAGGGAGGTCTTCTCGTCCAACTTCACCTTCATGTCAACGACTGCCCTGGTGTCTCTTCATCCCGAAGAGAAACAAGACTGTGCTGCTGCTGTGCACCCTGCACACCAAGGACGCGCGAGACAGCGACAGCAGGAACGTGAAACCCGAAATTATCTTCCACTACAACCACACCAAGGGAGGTGTGGACAACTGTAATTGTAATTCAACTGTAATTCGTGTAAAATGAACAGAATAGCAGCTTTTTCAGTTTAGTGTTAATGATTAGGATTTTTTTTTACTTGAGCCTGTCACGTAAAAATGTCTGTACACGTTGCTGATGTCACTGTAAGACTTTTTTGCTGCCGAAGCTAATGAAGCGTTTGTGAATATGAAACTGGCTTCCCCGACGCTATGACTGCCAGATCCCTAAAAACAGTTTATGCACCGTTGATGAGCACAAGAGCTGCGTGGCCCTGTGTTGCTGCAACACCACGGCGACAAAACTCCGTCCGGTCGCAAATTTCTCTGCTAAACTTGATTCTGCCACTCGAAGCATTAAATACGCCCTGTTCCACATTCTGTGTCACACATTTTGGGGGAACAGAATGAAAAACTCTATTTATCTGTGGCCAGGTACCTTAGATATTACTACTCTGTTAGATTGCAAAATGTCACTCTAACAGATGCACTGTTCTTAACCCTGATTTTCTTCTCCACACACCAGTTGACAGAGAGAAACAATGGTGTTGCAGAGCTACAGGTGGTACCATGACCTGACCTCTCTGACACACCTCTCACTAACCCTGATTTCATTTTTTTTAGGTTAACAGTTCTTCTTCCAGAGACTCTAGAAGTGGCCTAACCGTGTGGGCATCTCTGTTGTAGGTGTTTCTGATGCTATCCGATTTGGACCTCTGCCATCTCATCTCTCAGTACAAGCAGTAGAGCTCATTCTTCCTAACAGAAAGCTATCCAGCTTTTTCTTTCCTAAATTTTGCAAAGTTGACACATGGGTTAAAAACCAGGTGTAAAAAGTATGATTAGTATGATGGAAATCACAATGGTGAAACAACATAGGTTCACAAATGATTATTGTTTTTTTGGATCAAGACTACTGTCAGCCAGTGTAGGAGCCAAAGCCCTACTCACTGAAATAATTCCAAAATGGAGAATTAGAAGTATAGTGGTTTGCATTCAAAATGCAACATGCCTACATTTGACAAAAGCTCTGCTTATTGTACTGAGGTATAGAATGTGCACGCACAAGCGACTTAACCTGTCACCTTTTTGAGATTTTGTTTACAGCACCTCCACACATTGGACTTGGGTAAAGAGGACACCCACCAGACACACCACTGTGTGAGGACCAACTGGTAACGTATTATGTATTATGTAAAAGGCACAAATTCCTGATGACATGCTAACAAACACAATGAGAGCAGTAGAGCCACTCAGTGAGGTAATTGGTTAACCCTCACTGTAGACTAAGCTTACAGAGCAGCAAGGCCATAGCAACACACACACATAGTCAGAGATAAGAGAGAAACAGGAGTTGTGCATGTACAGTAAATGGTTCAGCAATGATTTGTGATATAGTTTTTGTCATAAATTATAGAATGTGATATGTTTCCCATATCAGGTAACAAATTGGATGAATAGATGTCAAATTAGAAGTACTTAGCTTTGTTCTATAGGCCTAAAAACTTTAATTTATAATGATTTTTAGAACTACCAGACAGCGAGTAGTATAACTTTGGGTTGCAAACTAAAGATAAAAAGAAAATAAACAACATATGTTTGTTTAATTCGTCTTAGTTTATTGGTTATATTGAAACCAATACAGGTTGATGTGAGATTTCAGCCTGAAAACAATTAATTTTAATATTGTACTTTTTTTTATTTTATTTTTTTTCAGTAAAGCTGCACTAAAGACTTTGGTTGTATTTTGATTTGCTATATCACAAATAGGTTAAAACTAAATTATTAAGTTGATGTTGAAAACATTTTCTTTTAAAAGAAATGATTCATTGAACTTGAAGGTTTATTCAGGTTTTGCTGTGTAACACAGGACAGTGTTAATGACTAAACCACTGAACAGATTATTTATATGTGCTGCGTTTTTTGAGTCATG
The DNA here is from genome assembly GCF_010015445.1 of Perca fluviatilis. Lineage (NCBI taxonomy): Eukaryota > Metazoa > Chordata > Actinopteri > Perciformes > Percidae > Perca > Perca fluviatilis. Next base: position 30,790,358 of record NC_053129.1, on the reverse strand, counting down.
AGCTTGTCATGCCTCAAATAGAAGGGATAACAATTCAGTCAGGAAAAGCTTAGAGGAAACAAGAGCTTTAGAGAGAAGTGCACTGGATGAGCGTCTATGAGAGACTGGCTCAGGTTACAGCAGGCGTGTCCAGCGAGGAGGAGTCTGCCACAAGACCTTCTGCTCTGAGCTTTCAGCACACCAACAAAAAAAACTTGAATTGACTCAAATGCCTAAAAGTTTAGAAAAAACAAGAAGTTGCCTTCCAGGCCAGTTCCTGCTGGTGCCAGAGAGCTAAATGTACTTTTGAATTAGGACAATGGGTTTCCTATTGATGGATTGTATAGGAGTTAAATTTAACAGTTACTTTCAATCGGAAGTCCATTATATTTGACCTACTTCTTGCTTTTATCTGAGGGAATTTCCCCAGTGGGGGCTAAATGAAATCTTTATGTCATATAGGTGATGAACAAACAGTTGGTTTTTGATTTCAAAGACAAAAGAGTTAGTAGCAGAGTTTTGTCAAATGCTTACAGAAGCTATTGTAATCTGACATATTTGGGTTATGAAGAATTAGTTTATGAAATATAATGTTTTATTGTCATCAAACTGCCCGACAAATATATAATTGATTAACACCAATGTAGCAATATTTTTGAATCAATGATGACATAGATCAAACTTTGAAAAGCAGTGTGTTTAAATGCTCCTTTTTACAGAGGCTCAGAACAGCCGAGAAGGGGACTTCACTCACACACCCACACACACACACACACACACACACACACACACACACACACACACACACACACACACACACACCCGAAACAATGGTAAAGATTGTTTCCTACGATTTGTCAAGTGCTAGTGGACAAACCTCTGACAATAAGAAGAAAACGGAAGACGCTATTTGCAAAAATATATGTAATCATAAAAGTAATTTGTGTATTGTGATTAAGTTGTAATCAAAAGAGTGGAGTGTAATGGCAAAATTGCACTTAAGCATAATTCCTTATATTTTCATGTTTTATTTCTACTTTAATTCATCCACGAATGCTGTGAAAGAGTCTATCACATTTTCCACATGTAGATTTTGATTCTAACTTTGTGAGACATCCAGTCTGGAACATTATGTGAGCACTGTTTGCCTGAACCGATAAAGGTACAAGGTCACCCTAGAAACTATCTCTAGTTTTCCCATGCCAGTTAAGATGTAACTGGGGGGTGAAAGTCATACAGGGAGGAGGAGGTGAGATGGCTCCAAGATGTCTCTTGTATTTCTCTGATTGTCTTCATGTGTATCAGATTGCATGTAAAAATTGTAGCGTCATAATAATCTAAGTGCGTGTGTGCTGTCACTCTGAAGATGCATAAAAGCCTGGTGTTCTGTTCACTCATTTGAGAAACTGACTCCACACTGGGCTGCGGCCTTTTGTGAAATCATGTTGATCCTATTTGCAAATATATCTTTTTTAATAAAATATAAAAACCCGACTTGGTTTTAGTCTCAGACTGTCTTATTTGTTTCAATTTACTAAACTCTTCCCCCTGCTGTAAAGGAAACTTCCACCACACAACCTAGACAAGGTCATTGGCACGTCCAGTTGCAGGAGGAAAACCGCGCGCTGGCCCCTCGCCGTCTTCCACAACATCCTCGATGTGTCCGCAACAACGCCTTCGTGATATGGAGAGAGCTCAGGCCCAAGTGGATGCGCGGCAAGCTGAATAGGAGGAGGGCGTTCCTCGAGCAGCTGGGAAGGGCGCAGGCAAGAGGAAGAGGAGTCAGCTCTGTCCAAAGAATAAGGACCGCAAAACACACACTGTGTGCTGTGGCTGCAAGAGATACATCTGCGGGAGCTGTACATGGGCCTACTGTCTGGAACGTGTGAGACCGTAGCCTCTTCGCTTGGATGACAGCATGGACGCGCTCACAGAAACACACACTAACTCCACTCAAGTAAAAAAAAAGAAAAAAGAATTGCATCAAACGCCAATAGGACATTTTAGACTTTTCATCTTTATAGTTTGAACAATTTTAGTGGCTTCACATCAATCAATACTTGCTGTAAAGAAGGATATGTATGTCATAATAATAATATTTATAATAGTTATTTATTATTATTATTATTATAATAGTGTTTTAGGTAAACAAGAAGAAATGACAATCAGCAATTTGCTTCAATATATGTTTTTATTGTATCTAGTAATTCATAGCATCACTGGAAAAAACTAAAGGTACATAACAGAATCAACGAATAGTGTGACTAATCCTGCCTCTCTACAGCATCATGTGACAGGTTTTCTTCATCACATTGGATGTCTGCATCATCTCTAAATACAAATGAAGGTTGCATTTCCATTACTTTCATCTTTATTACTTTCTACAGTGTTTTCACCAGACTGAAATCCATTCTGTTTTGAATGTGTCGCTAACCGTTTTGCCAGCAGCGTGTTAGCATTTCAACAAAGTGCTGTGTGTCCACAGTGTTTGCAGACTGTAGTTACAGTTTTGCCTGAGGCCTCTTGGAGGAGCCACACTTAAGTTTTAGTTTGTGGACTCCTTGCAAGGGAAACGGCCTCTAACGTGTTCCGTTTGAGCTTCAACTTTACTCTGCAAACAAAAGTGTATTGGGAGTTGCACCCTTCTCAGTGTCCTGCTTGGAAACTTGTCACTCATCTGGATTATGTCAACCTGGAATTGCCTCCAGCCTGAAAATAAAGAACTTTGCTATCAAAATGTGAAAAGGTGAAGTGAAAAACATGCAGTCGCTGCATCTATTTTGAGGCCCCCCTGTCAGAAGAAACAATGTCTACTCTAATGGGCTTGACCACGGCTGATAGTCCGTCCACGGTTTATCCGAGCACTGCTAAGGCATCAGACTGAAGGATGTGGCCTTGAATGTGGCTGTGGCCTCTAATGTGAAAAGGTTGAGAGTTGATTTTCACCCCTCTCTCAAAAAGAGTCTCACAACAGCACACAACACACACAAGCACACACACTAATGTAGCCAGGAGGCAGCTTTAGCATGCACGAACGAATGTAAACCTTACACACAGTGACACTATTATCCCCTGGCCTTGGATGCCAAAATGAGTACAAGGGAAAGTGTGTGTGTGTGTGTGTGTGTGTGTGTGTGTGTGTGTGTGTGTGTGTGTGTGTGTGTGTGTGTGTGTGTCTGACTGTCTAATGTGGAAATGTTGAGAGTTGATTTTCACCCCTCTCTCAACAAGAGTCTCAGGAGATGGAACATGGTGCTGCAGTGAGGAGCGCACGCTTCAAGAAGGGAACCCACCTACACACGCACACATACATGCACGCAAACACTAGGGCTCAGGTGTTTCTGGGACTTGCTTACACACTTACCATGTATTTGGGTGGCTTCATATGAATCAATACTCGCTGTAAAGAAGGATATGGGTGTTATAATAATAATAATATTTATAATAGATATTATTATTACTATTATTATTATTATTATTATAGTCTGACAATCAGCAGTTTGCTTCAATACTCAGGTCAAAGGTCATTTCAGCCTGTCAACATTTTGTCCCTGAGCTCTCTTCACACATTAGCCACAATTTCCACTAATTCCCTCTGAAGCAAATTACAATCAGAGGTGTTGACCAGTGAGACCAATCAGCACGGTCCTCAGAAACTGGCTGATAATGACCTCCAATCAGACAGCTCTGTTACAACTTGGAGACGGACAGACGCGCATTAGAAAATATGAGTTTTACAGATTGATTATAAAAAACTATATATAATAAACAAAATTATGTATTATTTTAGATAAACTACCCAGCAGTCAATTATATAAATTAATCACTGTGTGTATTGTCTGGCTGTGTTAGGAGTTTAGCACCGCCTAATTAGTTTAAAGAAATGCCATTAAACCAGAGCACGTGTTCCTCCCACCCCTGAATGCTATGTGGAGTAGCCAGACCCTCCTTCAGCACGCTTTGGAGGATGGTCTGGCAAAGTGAGACTACTGATAATATAATGCAGTTTGGTAACAAAAGTTGTAAAACTGTATTAATTGTATGTTTTTGGAACCGAAAACAAGATTCTAAATAAAGTTTCTGTCATGGACATAAATGTGAAGCCTTTTTGTAAAATATATTATGTTTTGTCAGATATAAACTAAAAAGTGTCGGTTCTTGGGCCTCTCCTATTTAATCTCTAAATGCACAACAAATGTTCAGACATTTAAGGAAATTAAAAGCTGAACGAGAGATGCTGATATGCTCCTCCTACAAACATTCAGCAAATTGCAAAAGAGAGACTTTGAGGACGTAACAGGAAGTAGATTCTTTATTTTTTAACCTGCATCTGTTCAGTGTCAAAAATTATGTAGGCTGAGCATCCGGCAACATAATATAAAACATATATAAACATAAATTTAGCAACTTACGAAAGTAAGTGTGAGTCACAAAGAGGAAGTGACACATTACTCATCCCAGGAAGAAGATTCTTCTTTCACATACACATGAGTTCAGAGCAGAGAATGTCTAATAAGGGGAGAACTTCCACTCTCGGGAAAATTCCGGGTTGGTACAATGGGGCTAATAGGGCGTGAGATAGGGAGTGAACAGGCCCTCCATAGACAGGCTCTGGTTCAGAGACTCTGACAGTGAAAAACTGAGAAAGGACAGAGAAAAAGCCTCCAATGGTTGAATTCAGATGGATTTAAAGTGTTTTTATTTCTAATAAAGATGCTTCAGGTACTACTTACAGGTAAGAGTACATATAAAATATAGAAATACCAGAAACTGTTATGGTTTCAGTATTTTGCCTTGTGTTTTGTGCTACTTCTTTGTAGTTTTCTGTGTTTCCTGTTTTTGTTGGTTATTCTGAATTGTGTATGTTTTGGTTAATTCCTGTGTTCTCTGTTCTCCCCTTGTGTTGTGTCAAGTTTCTGTGTTTAGTTGATTTCATGTTTCCTGTCTGTTTTTCCTGTTTCCTGTTTTATTTTGATAGTCTGGTTTTCTGTCTTGTCCAGTTTACTTGTCAGTTTGTATCCTTGCCCTGTTAGTTTGTGTCTTTATCTTGTCAAGTGATTTTTGGGATTTTCTAAGTCAGTGGATTTTCCCCTGTATTTTTCCAGTCTCTGAGCTGCCGCTTTTTGTTGTCATTAAACCTTCGAGCTCAAACCTGCAGCCTGCCTGCTTCTCTCTCTGCATTTGGGTCCTTTAATCCCCTGCACCCGTCACAAGAACAAAAACTAACTTTACAAATGTTAAAATTTTTCACACAGTGATTTTTATTTAAAGGAGACAGATTTTCAGGTTTATAGTTGGATTTCTACTAGAACATGTATACATGCTTTAATATAAAAAAAAATAAATAAAACTTATTTTACTCCTGTCTGTCTGTCTGTCTGTCTGTATATACCTGTATTCACTCTCCGTCTATAATGCTTTGTTTTAGCCCCTGTCTCTTTAAGCCCCTCTCCCCAAAAAAAAACACTCTGCTCTGATTGGCTTGTGAAAGTAGTTCTCAAGCTGTGGGTGGAGATACTCAGATGCTGGGCGACGTATTGTAATGAGTCTGCATGTGATATAAGAAGGGGAGCTAAATCTGAATGGTTTATCAAATCCCATGTTTTCTGATGGAGGCAGCCCGCAAACAACTGACCGGGTCATCTTATTTTCCATTGTTTGTGGGTCGGTAGGCACTCCAGATACCCAAATGTTTGTGGACAAGCACTGAAAAAGTGAGTTTTTGATAATATGCCCCCTTTAAGTAAGACAGCAGAATTTTGTGAAATTTGGAAAACAAAGGATGAAACACATTTGCAAACTCAAAATGCATCTTTGCCTCTGATCATAGGCAGCTGGAGGGCCACTGGAGGGCTCCATACTGGCTAGACTTTCTCTGAGACAAGTTCTACTTGACATGTCATTATCACCTTGGTTAAATGTTGAAAAGTATTTTTTGGGTGAATATTTAACCAAAACTACATTCTTTCCCTTAAAGTTAAAGCCCTTTGTTTTGCATACCCATTAACCCCAACCCCCTTCTTACGACTTTTTTTTGTGGTAAAGATAAAATGTCATGGACTGGAAAAAAACACTAGCAGTTGATATTATGAACACAGCAGTTATGTTTCTTTTGAGACACATTTGTCAAAAAACATGTCAAAACATACAGTATACATTTCATTTCTATTAGATTTGCAACAAAACGATTTGCAGCTTTGAGTTTGAAGCAGTTGGGAAGGGTGAACACCTCCAAGATTAATGCTGAGGTACTCTGTTAGAAAACTTTAGGCTGACAGAGAGTTACTGCCACAGATTTCCGATATCTTGGTTCTGTTTCTGTACCTCAAAATGTTAAGTCAAGTTACAACACAGCCTTTTTTGTAATAGTTGTTAGATGCTTGTGTTCTGCTGGCATACATAGTAAGCAGCTAATGAAGAAAGTCCAATGCTGGGACATGAGCGCTTCTAAAGCAAACATTAAACAAACAATGTATTAATTACATCACTGGTGTTGAACATTTTAATTATTTTTAAACTACTTTTTAAATTCTCAAGCCCTCCTCTTCCTCATGTACAGGGGCAGCACACAATTTGTGAGGTAAGGGTTCGAGGGCGAAGCGCACACGTGGAGTCAGATCCAGCTCATCCTCTGAAACTCCAGCAGGAGGAGTGAAACGAAAGTGCTGCAGGAGTGTGGTGAAGAAGATGAAGAGCTCCATCCTGGCCAGACTCTCTCCGGGACAAGCTCTAGGACCTGCAAGAGAGCGTGATGGAAAAGCTTCCTGTCATCTGCCGGTAAACAAGTACAGTGCCTTGCGAAAGTATTCGGCCCCCTTGAACTTTTCGACCTTTTGCCACATTTCAGGCCTCAAACATAAAGATATAAAACTGTAATTTTTTGTGAAGAATCAACAACAAGTGGGACACAATCATGAAGTGGAACGAAATTTATTGGATATTTCAAACCTTTTAAACAAATAAAAAACTGAAATATTGGGCGTGCAAAATTATTCAGCCCCCTTAAGTTAATACTTTGTAGCGCCACCTTTTGCTGTGATTACAGCTGTAAGTCGCTTGGGGTATGTCTCTATCAGTTTTGCACATCGAGAGACTGACATTTTTGCCCATTCCTCCTTGCAAAACAGCTCGAGCTCAGTGAGGTTGGATGGAGAGCGTGTCAGAAGCAGTTTTCAGTTCTTTCCACAGATTCTCGATTGGATTCAGGTCTGACTTTGACTTGGCCATTCTAAACACCGGATATGTTTATTTGTGAACCATTCCATTGTAGATTTTGCTTTATGTTTTGGATCATTGTCTTGTTGGAAGACAAATCTCCCACCCGTCTCAGGTCTTTGCAGACTCCATCAGGTTCTTCCAGAATGGTCCTGTATTTGTCTCCATCCATCTTCCCATCAATTTTAACCATCTTCCCTGTCCCTGCTGAAGAAAAGCAGGCCCAAACCATGATGCTGCCACCACCATGTTTGACAGTGGGGATGGTGTGTTCAGGGTGATGAGCTGTGTTGCTTTTTACGCCAAACATAACGTTTTGCATTGTTGCCAAAAGTTCGATTTTGGTTTCATCTGACCACAGCACCTTCTTCCACATGTTTGGTGTGTCTCCCAGGTGGCTTTTGGCAAACTTTAAACGACACTTTTATGGATATCTTTAAGAAATGGCTTTCTTCTTGCCACTCTTCCATAACGGCCAGATTTGTGCAGTATACCGATTGATTGTTGTCCTATGGACAGAGTCTCCCAGCTCAGCTGTAGATCTCTGCAGTTCATCCAGAGTGATCATGGGCCTCTTGGCTGCATCTCTGATCAGTCGTCTCATTGTATGAGCTGAAAGTTTAGAGGGGCGTGCCGGGTCTTCGAGATTTGTATTGGTCTGATACTCCTTCCATTTCAATATTATCGCTTGCACAGTGCTCCTTGGGATGTTTAAAGCTTGGGAAATCTTTTTGTATCCAACCGGCTTTAAACTCTCCACAACAGTATCTCGGACCTGCCTGGTGTGTTCATTGTTCTTCATGATGCTCTCTGCGCTTACACGGACCTCTGAGACTATCACAGAGCAGGTGCATTTATACAGAGACTTGATTACACACAGCTGGATTCTATTTATCATCATTAGTCATTTAGGTCAACATTGGATCATTCAGAGATCCTCACTGAACTTCTGGAGAGAGTTTGCTGCACTGAAAGTAAAGGGGCTGAATAATTTTGCAACGCCCACTTTTTCAGTTTTTTATTTGTTAAAAAAGTTTGAAATAGCCAATGAATTTCGTTCCACTTCATAATTGGGACCCACTTGTTGTTGATTCTTCACAAAAAATTACAGTTTTATATCTTTATGTTTGAGGCCTGAAATGTGGCAAAAGGTCGAAACGTTCAAGGGGGCCGAATACTTTCGCAAGGCACTGTAATTAACAAGAAGTGATGCCTCTTGCTTGTCTTTTGTGTAGACCCCAGGAAAAATTGTCGGCAACAAAACAGTCCCGCTTAGGGCTATACTGTGTAGATAGGTCTGGCAAATCGAGCCTACTGGGATTTTAGGAATAATGAGGATCCTAAATAAAGAATAATGGTATAGTCACACATGCGCAAAATTAACCAGTGATTAATCAGTGATTACCTGCCTCCCATTGTCTTCCATTCTATGCTAACGAAATATTTTTATAAGCATCCAGTTTTGGAAGCGCAATCCAAGTTCAATTACTGTAAAGTTAACAAGTGAAATCGCAGCCTATAGCAAAGCAATGTCTGTGGTTGATCGGGTTGACCCTGATTGGCTTGTAGTTTTAGGAAAGCTGAGCTTGTTGCTGTGCCTAACCAGCAGGTATCGCATCGATGGTCCCTCGCCTGCATTCACGTCAGTGTGACCCTGGTTTAAAGCTCACCAACCTGCAGAAAAAGGCATGAAGGCTTCTCTTGACAAACTTCCCGTCTTTGTCCAGGAAGTGAGCAGGATAAAAGCTGTGTGGCTCTCCCACTCACTCTCATCATACAGGACAGATGTCAGAAGAGGAGTTACTGCGGTCCCCTGTGGACAATACAGAAATTGAAAATATTTTTTGATAGGTTAGTAGCATTGTTTTAAAACTCCTTAAAAATGTCTCACATCCAGAAAATACTTTCTACATGTAACAAATGTCACATTGAAAAATGACTATGGAGGGCATATTATGTGTTTTATTCAGTCTGACCTTCTTAATGACGTAACCCTGAAAGGTGACATCTTGGGTAGTTCTGTGAGGAAGTGCCATTGGGGCGATGTTGGCCAGTCTCTGTGTCTCATGGATGACAGCAGCAGTGCAGGTTCTTCCCCTGCTCGACCTGCACTTGACGACTTCCTATCTCCCTGCTCACCTCTTCCTGGACCTGGTCTGAAGATGAAAAGCTTTTGTTTTAATGAAAACAATTTACTCACATAGTTTGAGTTGGACTGAATGCTTTTCTGTGAAAGCTCTTTATCTTGTATTTTTAGATACTCTGGCAATAAGCAGAAGTTAGCATTATCTTGTAAGCATTTAGCTGAAATTACTGCTGTGCCAAAGTCATTTTCATATGTGAACTCTTGACAGTGTCTCATGCAGAAGACAGGACAGGACAGGCAAGCCCGTAGGCGCAAAGGTCCATAATAGAATTTAATTTTCTTTGTTGTGAACTTTTTTGTGGGCACACAAAAAAAGTATGAAGATTGCGGTGTTTGCTCTTTCGGCAGAATTGTTCCTTACCTTCAGATGTTTGTTTTCTTTCAGTTTAGCTTGAGTCGACAGAAACGTCATCAAACACGCCCACCCACTTACTGTGAGTTCTCACACTTTGAGCTCAATCGGCCATTACCCAGATTTTGTACTAGGGAGCTGGCTGGGTACAGACCGTTTGGTGTCCAGTCCAACGGATTCAGATATTTGAGATTTCACATACAGCTCCGCTGGGTAACGTCTAGGTAATTTCAGGTTTGCATGTGTGAAAGGGTCTTCATAGTAGGGCAGTTTAGTGTAACAATTGGGTATTTTGCGATAAAAGCAAAAATCTCAGCCAGGAAAAACCCTGTTCTATTTATTATGATGGCGATTTGTGTTGATAATGTGATGGTTGGGGTCGGCTGGGGTCCGTTTCAGGAAGGATGTTTAACAAACTCTGAGTGTAACCCTGATGTCTGAGTTGATTTACCCTGAGATGGGAAACTCTGAGTTTTCGGTTCCAGAACAGCTGATTTGACTTGGTTCAATCAACTCGGTGTATGTACGTTGCGTAACGACCACTATAAAAGGCAGCATGAATGGAGCCATGATTCTACGATTCACCATGGTAAAACCACAAACAAATGGGTCGGCGGGAATACTCATGCGCAAAAACAGCGAGTGTGAACATACATTTTGTTTAAAAAGCTGCTGCAACAGAGAGAGAATTGGTGTGGGAGATAATTGCTGCTCGAGTCAATGCGTAAGCATTAACAGTGTATTAATTTCATATTTAATCACAGGTAACTTATAATATTAATGGTGAAAACTGAGTCACACTTTTCTGATTGCTCTGCATACAGTGGCTTTACTATTACAGTATGATCCGCTGCTGTTATAAAGAAAACTGCCGTTTGCAAAAAAACGTAATGCAATACAAATAATCTGCTGGGATGTTAAAGCCTGTCCACGATGGTTGATGTTAGTGAGGACGGATAAGGTATCTACATATCTGATGGTCTGTGATAAAAAATACCTCTCAAATCGGTTATGTGGAAATGAAAATACAACTATAATTGGGACTCAATATCATCTCCCGACATAAACTCTCTGTGAATTAATACAACTTTTTCTAACGGGATCGTCGACAAAAGGACATGACATGTTTGAGAATATAAGTTTTATAATCTGCCTAACATAAACCAATACGTTTTTTATTCATGCAGATAACAAACTGCATTGAAATGCGCCTCGATACAGACTGAATGAATGAATGAGGAATGAGTGAGGAGAAACCTCAAGGGTTTCTTGAAGAAAACCTGCTCCCGACCAGGTTAGGTTCACAGACTCAGTTACCATAGTAACTGAGGTTTAAGTTTTTCTACACCTGAAGTATGTACAGGAGTTACCCTCTCTCTCTGGTTTGATTAACACTCTCTTTCTGAAACAGAAAACCCAGAGTTTCCCTCATCTCAGGGTTAACAAACTCTGAGTTTTCACTAAACCTGCTTTCTGAAATGGGCCCCTGGCTGTGAGTTTTTGTTTATTTTCTCTAGTTTTTTCTGTTAGCTCTATCTCTCCCCCTGTGTCTCTTTTGCTTTCCCTCCTCCCCTCCTGTCTTCTGCCTGCCAGCTGACAACACACACCTGCTGCCAATCCACCATCACCGCTCTCCCGCCACGTACACCTGCCAGCCATCTACAATCAAGTCCAGTACTTCAACCCCGGCTCAACAGACCATCTCCGCTGAATAGTTGTCTCAGCTTCACCGGAGACACTCGCTGCTACCTACCTGAAAAATCCTTTGCACTTAGCTGTCCCTGTGTGTTTCCTTGTCTTACCCTTCTTTGTGTTTGCTTTCACAGTGTTCACTTCCAAGCTTTCCATATCCAGTCAGCTGGCCTCCCCATTCAGTCCTCCTCCCACGGCATCCTGCTTCATCCTGCCTCCGTCCCCGCGTCCAGCCAGCCCCTCCTCGGCTCCTCTGCTTCCCTTCTCTTGTGTCACCTCCTCGGATCTTCGGCCCCGGTTTCCCCGCGCTCCCCTGAGTCCTTCGCCATCCTAGCTTTTGCCCCTGATTTCCTCGCCCTCCTAGGTTTTGCCTCTGAGTCCCACCCCATCCTAGTTTCTGCTCCTGAGTTACTCCCCGATCTATGTTCAAGTTTTCTTGTCAATAAATCTGTTCACTTTTGAGCCTTGCGTTTGAGTCCGCTCTGTCCATCGTAACAGATAAAGTACAATAGCTTGACCTGAATGTTTAATGTAAGCGGTGCACATCTACAGTATAACTCCTTACCCTGTATTTTTGGATACTTGGCCATGAACAGAAGTCCCCATCTCAGTGTAGTTCCAGATGTGTCCGTGCCAGCAGAAAACAGATTCTGAACTGTTATCATGAGGTTTTCATCGTGGAAATGACTGTTGGTAATCCCAGATTTCTGCAGGTAAAGATCAGCACATTTATTCAAACAAATCTCGAACCTAAATATTTTTTTTGTTTTTGAAAAAGCCTCTTGGAAAAATATCCTAAACCCAACATGGCCATTTGTAATTAATTATGCATTTTTCATCATTTCAAGATGTCGTACTTTCCAAACTCCTCTTAGAAATGTAATCTGATCGACTCCGATTTTTTTGTCTGTGATCTAAACATCTTACTGATTAAAAGGTGAGTATTCATCAAACAATGCGAGTTTGAGGAAGCTGTCAGACGAAGGGAATCGTACTACTGCAAAGGTTGTGGTTTGCATGGTTAAAATAATAAATAATTAATTGATATCTGGCGAATGTAAGACTTCTGCCAACTTGGAACAAGCAGAACAATATGTTAATATGTAGAGTTTGTAAGAAAGCAATTACTACGGGAGAAAAGCTGTGGGGTGCCTTACCATTTTTGGGGAATATTACACAAGTATTTAAACAGAATAAAAAAAAAAAGATATATATTTTTTTCTTTCTTTCTTTAAAGCAAGAAATGTACTTGTAAATGTATACAAATGCCTGTATTTATTGACCTGCATCTTTTCCTGTAGTGATAACTAAGACATTTAGCCTATGTTTATGCTTATTGCATTTGTACTCTTACTTAGAAATGTGGCTGCTAAAGAACACAATGCAACTGGATGCTGTTTACATTCAGCACAATATTTACACAGATTCCCACTACCCGTCAGCAGAGATGGCAAAAGTACTCACTTCCCGTACTTAAGTAAAAGTACAGACACTTGTGTTAAAAAATACTCTGGTAAAAGTAGAAGTACTGATTTAACTTCTTTACTTAAGTAAAAGTAACAAAGTACAGGCTTTGAAATGTACTTAAAGTATAAAAGTAAAAGTAGCCTTGCGAATGACAACCACTTTTTATGCAAAGCTACCTGGACCACACACGTTACTAGAGTGCAAGATGAGAAACTTCAGTGGACATAAAAACCAGGCTCTTTATATGCCATCCATCCATCCATCCATCCATCTTCGTCCGCTTATCCGGTGTCGGGTCGCGGGGGGAGCAGCTCCAGCAGGGGACCCCAAACTTCCCTTTCCCGAGCAACATTAACCAGCTCCGACTGGGGGATCCCGAGGCGTTCCCAGGCCAGGTTGGAGATATAATCCCTCCACCTAGTCCTGGGTCTTCCCCGAGGCCTCCTCCCAGCTGGACGTGCCTGGAACACCTCCCTAGGGAGGCGCCCCAGGGGGCATCCTCACCAGATGCCCGAACCACCTCAACTGGCTCCTTTCGGACGCAAAGGGCAGTGGCTCTACCCGAGCTCCTCACGGATGATTGAGCTTCTCACCCTATCTCTAAGGGGAGACGCCAGCCACCCTCCTGAGGAAACCCATTTCGGCCGCTTGCACCCTGGATCTCGTTCTTTTCGGTCATGACCCAGCCTTCATGACCATAGGTGAGGGTAGGAACGAAAACTGACCGGTAGATCGAGAGCTTTGCCTTCTGGCTCAGCTCTCTTTTCGTCACAACGGTGCGATAGATGGAAGTGTAATACACGCACCCGCTAACCGATTCTCCGACCAATCTCCCGCTCCATTGTCCCCTCACTCGAACAAAACCCCAAGGTACTTGAACTCCTTCACTTGGGGTAAGGACTCATTCCCTACCTGGAGAAGGCATTCCACCGGTTTCCTGCTGAGAACCATGGCCTCCAATTTAGAGGTGCTGATCCTCATCCCAACCGCTTCACATTCGGCTCGCGAACCGATCCAGTGAGTGCTGAAGGTTGCCGAGGCCGATGATGCCATCAGGACCACATCATCTGCAAAGAGTAGCGATGAGATCCCCAGCCAACCGAACCCCAACCCCTCCCCACCCGACTACGCTACCGATATCCTGCCAGCCATATTACAAACAGGATTGGTGACAAAGCGTAGCCCTGGCGGAGGCCAACCCTCACCTGAAACAAGTCCGACTTACTGCCGAGACCCGGACACAGCTCTCACTTTGGTCGTTACAGAGATTGGATGGCCCTGGGTAGAGACCCCTCACCCCATACTCCCGCAGCACCTCCCACGAGTATCTCCCGGGGGACCCGGTCAACTTCTTCTCCAAATCCACAAAACACATGTAGACCGGTTGGGCATACTCCCAGGCCCCCCCCAGGATCCTTGCGGAGTGAAGAGCTGGTCCGTTGTTCCACGACCAGGGACGGAATCCGCGATTGTTCCTCCTCAACCTGAGGTTTGACTATCGGCCGAACCCTCCCTTTCCAGCACCTTGGAGTAGACTTTACCAGGGAGGCTGAGAAGTGTGATACCCTGTAATTGGCAACACCCTCTGGTCCCCCTTTTAAAAGGGGGAACCACCACCCCAGTCTGCCACTCCTTTGGCACTGTTCCCGAACTTCCACGCCAATGTTGAAGAGACGTGTCAACCAGGACAGCCCTCCACACCCAGAGCCTTGAGCATTTCTGGGACGGATCTCATCAATCCCGGGGCTTTGCCACTGTGGAGTTGTTTGACTACATCAGTGACTTCCCACCCGGAAATCGACGACAATCCCCGTCATCCTCCAGCTCTGCCTCTAACATAGAGGGGGTATTAGGTCGGATTCAGGAGTTCCCTCAAAATGCTCCTTCCACCGCCTATTACCTCCTCAGTTGAGGGTCAACACTGTCCCATCCTTACTGTACACAGCTTGGACGGTTCCCCGCTCCCCTCCTGAGGTGGCGAACAGTTTTCCCAAGCACTTTGGTGCCGGCCGAAAGTCCTTCTCCATGTCTTCTCCAAACTTCTCCCACACCCGCTGCTTTGCCTCTTTCACGGCAGAGGCTGCAGCCCTTCGGGCCCTTGGTTTCCCTGCAACTGCCTCCGAGTCCTCTGGGATAACATATCCCGGAAAGACTCCTTCTTCAGTCGGGACGGCTTCCCTGACCACCGGTGTCCACCACGGTGTTACCGTGGGTTACCGCCCTTGAGGCACCTAAGACCCTAAGACCACAGCTCCCTCGCGCAGCTTCCAAGAATGGAAACTTTGAACATTGTCCACTCTGGTTCAATGCCCCCAGCCTCCACAGGGATGCACACAAAAGCTCCACCCGGAGGTGCGGAGTTGAAGAGATCCGTTGGACAGGGGCCTCCTCTCAGACGTTCCCAATTTACCCGCATACTACGTTTGGGCTTACCAGGTCTGTCCAGAGTCTTCCCCCACCCCTGACCCAACTCACCACCAGATGGTGATCGGTTGACAGCTCTGCCCTCTCTTCACCCGAAAGTGGCCAAAACATACGGCCTCAGATCAGATGAAACGATTATAAAATCGATCATTGACCTTCGCCTAGGGTGCTCTGGTACCAGGTACACTTATGAGCATCCCTATGTTTCGAACATGGTGTTAGGTTATAGACAATCCATGACTAGCACAGAAGTCCAACAACAAACAACCACTCTGGTTTAGATCAGGGAGGCCTTCTCTCCCCAATACGCCTCTCCAGGTGTCTCCATCATTTTGCACGTGTCGTTGAAGTCCCCCAGCAGAACAATGGAGTCCCCACTGGCGTCCCATGCAGGACTCCACTCAAGGTCTCCAAGAAGGCCGAATACTCGAACTCCTGTTTGGTGCATATGCACAAACAACAGTCAGAGTTTTCCCCCAAAACCCGCAGGCGTGAGGGAGGCGACCCTCTGTCCACGGGGTAAACTCCAACGCAGCGGCGCTCAGCCGGGGGCTTGTTAGTATCCCACACACCGCCGGGCGCCGCACACCCTGAGCAACTCCGGAGAAGAAAAGAGTCCAACCCTATCCAGGAGTACAGTTCCAGAACCGAGACTGTGCGTAGAGGTAAGCCCCACCAGATCTAACCCGGTAGCGCTCCACCTCCCGCACCAGTTCCGGCTCCTTCCTCCACAGAGAGATGACGTTCCACGTCCCAGAGCCAGCGTCTGCTGCCCGGGTCTGGTCCGTCGAGGCCCCTGACCTTCACTGCCACCCATGTGGCAGCGCACCCGACCCCAGCGGTTCCTCCCACAGGTGGTGGGCCCATGGGCTGGAGATTTATATGCCATTGTCTACATTTTAAATGGATGTCTGCCAAACATCACATATATGATTATTGTGACAGAGACTGGGACTCCAGCTTAATAAGATTCTGACTGAGTAGCAAGATATGGATTCAATTGTGATTCTGTGAGAATTCACAGATCCAGTTTCTCTTTTTAATCGTCCCCTTAACATGTAAAGGAATCTACATGTATGTGTGTGTGCTCAAATATAGAAAGAAAATAAAGGATACAATATGAATTACTAAACATAGATTAATTAAGAAGTTCCCCATACTTTTAGAGTTACACAGCACATTGGCCAGAGTCATACCTGATGCCTCCTAGCCTTTCTCAAACATCTCTCTCAGATAAGGCCAGGGATGATTGGGAATGTCTTGCTGCTTGTCTGCCTAATCTCTGGGATCTCTGTTTTTCTTCATTTTCAATCTGCTGCCGTCCATACTACTAGTGCTAACGTTACCACCATCAAGCTGCAATTATTTGCCGCAAATGAATGCAGAATGCGGCCGAATCTGTCGAGTCGTCTTGTAGTGAGTGCGTTACATGCAACGTAACCTACAGTATATTCCCATCCAATTAGATTGAATTCGGTATTGATCACGTGAAAAATAATAACGGTAACTCCAGTGAAATTATTTGAAACTTGCTAGTGAGGATTAGATTAGGACCGCGCATTTTAAAGCTGATGCTGGTTTCAAACTTCGCCCCAGGTGTGTCTGTAAAACACGGACAGAGACAACTTCTCTCTTTTGATGCTTTACAAGCAACGTGAAACCTAGCTAACAGGTGAAGAACACAAACAACTAGCTAACCTACTTTAACTGTACATGAACTATAGACCAATACAACAACAGGCTTAAATGAACTGACAACATAAGTTATACGACTTACAGTTCTCAAGGACGCACACACACCATCTCAACTGATTATCCTCCGGACAGCTATATTACTATCACTATATATAATATTACTATAATACTAGTCTCTCTTTCTTTTTTCTCACTTTTTTCTGTGTGGCGCCCGCTCCGCAGTGTGGTCGCGTGTCCGCTTATTCTTCGACATTACGACCTCTTGTACCAAATTAAAGTAACGAGCCAATTTTTTAATTGTAAGGAGTAGAAAGTACCGATATTCGTGTTAAAATGTAAGGAGTAAAAGTAAAAAGTCGCCACAAAAAAAAATAGTAAAGTAAAGTAGAAATATCCGAAAAATCTACTTAAGTACAGTAACGAAGTATTTGTACTTTGTTACTTCCCATCTCTGCCCGTCAGCTTCATAAACCAAAATATCAATATTGATAGATATGTTTTTCTAACCTCCAACTTTTGCTTTCGGACCAGAAAGGCGTCCACAAACCCTCTGCACATCTGTGGATTGAGGGTCTCTTTCAACCGATTTAACAGCTGTAAGTTCTGTCTTATACTTTCAGCACCCAATCTGAGGAAGGACCTCCGGTTAGCAGTCCATTTGCAGAACCGTGGGAACATGTTGTACACCTGTCAAAATATAAATATAGCCTATATGTATCATTTTTTATAATCAAATTTAACATGCAGTACATTATAGAGACACTCTGCAATAACGACCCATATTTACATTTGATTTGTAGGTGACTATATCGTCGTATGGATTGGAGGACTTGTTGACATTTTATTAGGCAACATAATATTATACAATTTCTTCAGGTGCAATAGTTATTTATATTACTATACTGAAATTAGAAGTTTCACAAAAATATAAAATACCTGTATTGAAGGGGAACCCAAAAGATAAACACGTGCGCTAATGGACTCTACCAGTGATGTAAACTCTGGATCATCATATTCAAATCTGCTGCCATAAACAATGGAGCAGATAATATTAGAGACTGCATACTGTATTGGTAGGGTTGTATCAAAAGCTTCACCTGTGACAAGGGAAACAGGAAAAAATTAAAATCCTTGCTCACATAATTGGTTATAATACTAAAGTATTTAGACCGACCTTTGAATTTCTTGAGCACTCCAATAAGGTGGTCACATTCCTCAATGATTTTGTCCTCACTCGCCTTCTTGCCCATCCCAAAGTCTCTCAGGTTAGTCAGAGCAAAGCGCCTCATCTCTTTCCACGAATCACCATTGGACCATATAATGCCTGTATGGTTCAACAAAATATGTTAAATACACAACTGAGGGCTGAAGGCTAAACAAAATAAGACAATGTTTAGGGAAAATATATTTTTCCTTTCTTTCCTTACCATGTCCTTTATTATATTCATGCATAATCAGCATTGGATCTCTTTGTCCAAACTCTTCAGCATGATTGACAAGTGCCTCCTTCACCGTCTTGTACCCAGCCAGGACCACCACTTTCTTTGGTCCCAAATAAATGGTGAACACTGATCCATATTTCTTGGAAAGCTGAGAACAGCAGCATAATGTCATGACACGTTTGGATATAGGACACACACAGGAGAAAGAAAACAAGATGAGAGACCTACCGGAGGAGCAGAAACAAGAAACTACCTAACAAGAAAGCTAAGTTACTCTTATGGCACTTTCTCACCTTCAGTAATGTGTGGTAGGGTCTCTTGAGGTCAAGCTGCAGCAGGTTCCCGAGTACTGGAAGCGGTCTTGGTCCTGGAGGTTCCTTTCCCTCCTTCTGGGAGCTGAAGCTGGAGGAGGAGACGAGGTAGACCAGCAGCAGGACCAGCAGAGCCCCCAACAGGGAGATAGAGCTGGAGGACTGGAGAAAGAAATCTAATATCCCCATGGCTTTAAAAACGTGTCCTAAAATTCCTACTTCACAGACAAAATATGTTTCCTTCTGGAGCCTTTACTTCTGTGAGTGTTCTGTAAAGAGGGATACCAAAACTAAGCATAAATAAAGCGCAGTAACCTCCCCACTCCCTGCTGTACTGTGATTGGTCCTTCCTTGTGGGAGTGAAAGAGAAGAAGTAGAAAGAATGCTGCTGCTTTTGCCTCTGAGTGTTTGAGTGTGAGTCCTCCTTTTGTAGGTGCAGGTAAGGGAAACAGCCCCCCCAAAAGAAAGGGAAAAGTTCACCGACAGAAACTAGTAAACCACTGTCTTTATCAGCACCATTTTCAGAGTAGAGGGCTTTTTGTTGTTTGAGATTAATGAGATAGGTTTGCACTTTTGTTATCTTTACTGCCATATCTTAACGTTGGCATGTGATCAGAAACGGTTGAGTAAGTCAGTCTGTACACAGGTTGAAGGAACAAGTGAGATAAAGTTTCACCCAGAGAGGTAACACTGACCCAGTTCAGTTTCTATGCACCACATCTGGAACAAACTCCCAGAAAACTGCAGGTCTGCTGCAACTCTGTTCTTTTAAGTCAACGCTATAGACTTTTCTTTTTTAAATCAAGTAATTGCCAATTCTTCTTGCACTGTAACTTTTATTCTTATTTAATTACCGTCTTATTCTATATTAGCTAAATGTTTTTCAGTGTTTTAACTGCTGTTGATTGTTTAATAATAAAAATGTGTGTGTGTGTGTGTGTGTGTGTGTGTGTGTGTGGGGGGGGTTAATGTTTTACCAGAAAGGAGGATTTGTGTGTGTGTGGGTTTAATCTTTTACCAGAAAGGAGGATTTGATATTTTGCTTGCTGTTCTTTCAATTGCACAATTATTTCAGTGTTTGAAAGAAGTTATTAAGAACTTACAGTAACATAAAGTATTACCAAAACCCCCTCTACTTTTCTCCCCTGCCTATCTCCATAGGACCGTTCACTCACAAATTTAAGGTTTATTCTAATTCGGGACGTAACGGTATGAACATTTTACATCACGGTTATAGTGACCAAAATTATCGCGGCATTTTTAAAAGTGTGTTCAATATCTTCAGAAAGCACTGATAGGCCTACACAAGCTGAAATACTTTCAAAAGGTGTAACAGTGTTTATTATATTACAAAAATATAGGCAAAAGTGCAACTTTTTAACTCCAAAGGAACAAGGGTTCAGCATGTAAACAACTTATTTGGTTCGGAACATTTCCAGTAGTGCAGGTTTAAATTATACAAATCCAAACATTCAAGCTAAGACATAAAGAACAATATGTAAACAAATCAAAGAACAACCACTAATTATATACTTGTTTTCTTCATCAAAATTAAAATGTAAAAACTGTGCACATGAACACTTTAAAGTAAACCTTAAATAAATAAGACAAAAGTGCATTATGCATTTAAAATAGATAGCCACTATAAACAAATTACAAAAATAACTACAATCATATGTAATCAAATCCAAATGTTCAAGTGTTGATGACATTAAAATAAAAATAATTAAATATGTAAACAAATCAATGGATCAGAACTGATTGTATAATTCTTTCCATCATCAACAAATAAGATGCTGCTGACCTAGCATAATTTATGTACGCATCTCTATTCACTTGAGATTAAAATGTAAAAATGTTTGGTTTAAGTAGTGATCTGAGAGGGGAAACAATGTACCCGCTTGGCATTGAATAGTCTCTCAGATGGAACACTGGTTGCTGGGATACACAAAACCTTTCTTCCAATCCTGGCAAGATGAGGCAGCTCTGATGCCCGGCCCCTCCACCACACCAGTGGATCATCCCTCGGCTGGAATGGATGGCAGAAACATGTAAACCCTTGATTTCCTCCTTTACTGTATTTTTGGGCGTTGGCTGGATACTGAACCATCTTCAGATCTCTGCTGCCTTGTTGAGAGTAATCTTTTTTTTAGCAACCCAGCCAAGCCCTTTTCCTTCTGATGCTGCTGTGGAGGTACTGCTGGTGCTTTGTGGTTCCTGCCCGACTTGTGCAGTTGTCAGCTTCAAGGCTTCCTGGGCACAGCTGTCGACACAGCGTATTCGGAGTTGTCATCTAAAAGTTAGTTTAAACCTGGGGTCAATGAAACAAGCCATCTGCATGACATCCTTTGCCTTCTCTGTCTACCTCTTGTTTAAGTCTTCTCTCATTACCTGCTTCATCTGCTTGGTCAGGGCTGGATCCTCGTCATTTTTCTCCAGGACGTCACACCAGTGATGTGGTCAAGGACTGGCTTAATGGCTGATGAAGTTGCTTCCGTGTAGCGCACCATTGAGCAAACCCCATGACTTAGAGGTTCAAGGAGCTGGGGCCCGTTTCAGAAAGAGCAGGTTTAGTGAAAACTGACTTTGTACAAAGGCGGGGACACTCCGGGTTTTACACGCGAATTTCAGGGAGGTTAATCAAACCTGAGAGAGAGAGGGGTAACTCCAGCCTGTTTCAGAAAGAGAGGGAGCTTAACCTCAGAGTCAGTTACTATGGTCGTAACTGAGCCTGGGAACCTAACCTGGTCCGAAGAAGGCGTTTTCTTCAGAAACCTTGAGTTTCTCCCAGTCTCCTCCCCATGGATGTATTAAGAGAGCGTTTCTCCCCTCTGACACAGCGCACTTCATTTCAGTTTGTATCAGGGGCGGCGATTTTAAGCGCGTTTGCTATCTGCTTAAATAAAAAATAAAAAGTGATTATAAAAAATTTTGTTCGAACACGGCATTTCTTTGTGTAAGACGATCCCGTTGATGAAGAAGCTGTATGTTATTACACCGTTAGTTAAACATGTATGGGGAGATGATATTGAGGCTCAACTATAGATGTATTTTTCATTTCCAGATAACTACATATTTGGCGGTATAGTTTTCTTCCCAATCTATCAGTTATGTAGCCTACATAACCTTATCCGTCATCACTAACCGAACTTACCCGCATTGGCGGACATGCTCTACATCCCAGCACAATCTTTGTGGCGGCTTTTGTGCTTTTGCGACAGTTTTCTTTACAACATAGGCTATATACAGACCACTCACACAGAGCCGTCAGAAGAGTGTGACTCGCTCTGAAGCGATGTTTTAAAGCGTTTTGTAGCGTTCCCGATACACAAACCGATAAGAGCTAAAGAAATAAATGATTGTAAATCATATTTCTGTTAATGATGGGATTAGTAGTAGTTTACTTTTCGCCCTTCAGGATTGAACTTTAGATGTAATTTAGCTTGGACTTTGCACTACCATTTCGTATGCGAATATTATAGCTGGTGATTAAATATGAAATTAATACACTATATTAGAGCTTATGCATGGACCTCGAGCAGCAATTTTCTCCCACACCAATTCTCAGCTATTTTACTGCAGCCGGCTGTGATGCTTTTAAAATCTAAATACATGTTCAAGTCTATGGTTCCAAACTCGCAGTATGTGCGTGGGCGCATGAGTATTTCTGCCGAACAGTTTGTTTGTGGTTGTTGCCATGGTGAATCGTAGTATCCTTGGCTCCATTCATGCTGCTTTTTATAGTGGTGGTACACGTGCTGAACTCTGAGTGAACCTACTCAAATCACCTTTTCTGGAACCGAAACCTCAGTTTCCCATCTCAGGGGTAAATCAACTCAGACATCAGGATTAGACTCAGAGTTTGTTAAACCTCCTTCCGGAACGGACCCCTGGCAGAGTTGCTCCATAACAACTATGTCAGCATCCTTGGGCATCAGATGCCAAACTCCCCTTTCTGCAACTAGTGTCGCTGGACTGCCCTGCTGCTGCGGGGGGGCGCTAGGAAACGCAAGCATCTTGTATGTAGATCCCCATCCAGGTCACTACATCATGGATGAGAACCTTCTGTGTAAGTTGAGGGCAGCTTGCTCTCGTCCTCACCTTCTCTTTCTAGCTCCATTTAGCCCGAAGCCGACCAGATGGCGACAGGCCTGACTGCGTTTCGACTCGTCTGAATTTTCAGAGCATTTTGAGATGGCCAGGTTCAAATTGTGACCAAATCATCCAAGCCACAGATCTGGGACGTTGGCAAAGGTTGTTTGCATTATCTGTGGTTATGGAGACCGATGGTTTTATCACCCACTCATCATCAAAAAACTCTCTAATATTTTGGGAGACTGAGTGAGCATTTTCGGAAAAACGCTTGGTTAAGCTAACGATTCCATGACGTAGTCTTAGGTGACATAATGAATTGTAAAGCATGATGTATATGGTAGACCAGCCCCACTTTCACTGGTCCAGAGGTCAGTAGTTGCAGCAAAGAACTTCACCCTGAGCCGAAACCTTTACCTAACCCCTAACATCCTAAGCTTGGGACTGCGTTGTACATATTTGGTATTTCGTCTTTTGAAAATAAAAATGCGTTAAGGGCACTTTGTAACGGGGAACACGGCAACCTTCATCCCCTCAGGGAAGCGAGGCCTTGCAACCATCTGGGAAAGGGCATCGTAATGTCTTTTATGCAATAGGAGTTATTGCTGCATTTAGGTTTTGAGGAATTTTGGATGCAGGCGACAGCAAAGCAGACTGTGTATCTGCAAGGTATGTATCGTCCCTGATGAACCAGTAGCAAGTACTTGGTTTGCCCCCCATTGCATGTCCTCTATGTAAAAAAATAATAGCCGTCATTATTGTTGTTAATTTAATATTATCATTAGGCACCATTCCATAAATATTTAGTGGATTTTGCCTATTGCTGTTTTTTGCTTAAGCATCAAAAGAAAAGATTGGCTAGTAACGAATTATCTTTACAGGACAAATAATGTGTGCGGTTCAAGACACTGTACCGGGAGACAGTAACCGCCGTGACTAAGCCATGCTTGGGAACATAAAAGTTTTCCAACTTCCGACTAAAATTAAACGATTTACTGAACTTCGGACAAATATAAATTAGGCATTTTATGCTTAAGGAAATCAAGAAATGCATGCAATGAAATATGTGTGATCTACTACTGTTTAATAAACGCATAACTCAAATGTGCATCCGCATTTAGCTCTAGGTAAGGTTAAGAAAGAAGTTTAGATTAGCACCATATTCCATCACGTGAACGAAAATGTGTTTTAGGTAGATACTGCTTCTGGTAAGGCTTCTGTTTTACAGTTTAAAGTTATCAATGAGTAAGACAGAAGGATCATTGCATTCTCCCCTCAACTGAAGTCCCCACACCATGCATTTGAGCTAAACGCGTTAACGTTAACTTTCCCTTTGCATGTGCTATAAAGATGTGGATGGATGCGGATAGAGTCAGAGAGAATATTGCCGAGCATATTCTGCCTTAGCGCGCTTTTCCTGCGTTCTGCAGACAGGACTTCTTTTGCTGTCCTTCCAGTTCTTGCGGCTGCTTCGGCGTGTTCTCTTAGGGGCTGCATCTTTCTTCTCCTGCACGCCTCTCAGACAGATAACCATCTAATAACTTCCCAAGTACATAATAACCCAAATAGCCACCACGAAGCAGAGGGAAAAGCTCCTTCCGCCATGATTCCAACTTTCACGAAATGCGTTTTGGGGGCAGTGCTCCTCCATGCTTTTAACTTCAGAACTTCCGGATGAAGCAACATAAATGTAGCAACTGGCAAAGTAAGTGTGAGTCACAAAGAGGGTGACACATTGCTCATCCCCCAGGAAGAATATTCTTCTTTCTCTTTAACACAACATCAGTTCAGAGACTCTGACAGGTGAAAGGAGGAGAAAAAGCCTAAGATGGTTGAATTCAGATGGATTAAAGTGTTTTATTTCTAATAAAGAGCCCATACTAATATAAATAGAAACAAACAATTAAAGCATTTTTAAGCTTTTATATATATATATTTTTATGCCGCCGCCATATATATATATATATATAAAACACACACACATTATTTTAGTCCCTACTGTTGTCTGAATATACCTGCATTTACTCTCTGTCTATAATGCTCCATTTTAGCACCTGTCTCTTTAAGACCCTCTCCCAAAAACCCCAATACCCACCTCTGTGAGGGCTTGAAAAGTAGTTCTTAAGCGCGTGGGTGGAGATACTTTCGATGCTGGGCGATATATTGTAATGAGTCTGCATGTGTGATATATGAAGAGGGAGCCAAATCTGAATGGTTTGTCAAATCCCATGTTTTCTGATGGAGCTTGGATGCAGCCCTCAAACAACTGACCGGGTCATCTTATTTCACAGTTTGTGGGTTGGTAGAGCACTCCAGATACCCAAATGTTTGTGAACAAGCACTGAAAAAGTGGGAGTTTAATACAGCAGGAATTTTGGTGAAATTTCAAAACAAAGGATGAAACATATTTGCAAACTCCGAAATGCATCTAAAACAAGTTCTCCTAACCATCCACTACATTATGCGTTTTACTCCTACCCTCTACTTGGAGCATTTCCATAAATTAGGGGTGTCCTTAGCGGGAGAAATATGACCCACTGGAGCTTTGTTGTTTATGGCAAAACGTTATGGTTGCAGTTTTAAAATACATCACTACCTTGTGTAGAAACACCATCCAGTTTGGTTAAGGTTTAGGCACAAAAACTCACCCGGTTAGTTGTAAAGGATTGGGTGGGTTTTGGTTAAATCCCGTATATTTGTTCACGTTAGCCCTCTCACGCGGTTACGCATTACATGCAGAACGCATTGATGTAGTTTTGTTTGTTTCCAGGTAAAGAACATAAATGGCGTTTGAACTTCTTTTCAAACTGGACAACGAACCCGGTCTCCTACCTCCTTACACACAGAGTTTGAAAGCTGCATCGTTCGGTCCACTTACTTTCTTATTTGCTCCTGTCATAGACGACGCAGTGACCACTGGGCGCCATCAACAATAACAGTATAAATATATGTCATAAATGCTGCTTGAACAAACAACTTGTTGGGATGTTTTTCAGAGGACAGTCATCTACAAACTACTCTCTCACACCAACTGTCACAGTAAATTTTCCATTTCATTTCATTTCAACAGCAGTGAATGTACAATCTTCCCCACTTTGTTGTCAGAGTTGGAGATGAAGTCACCTTGCCTTGTGAAAATGGGAGACATGATCAGGACAAATGGTAACGGTACTTACTGGATCTTCAGTGATTCAGGAGCAGACGTTATGCCTAACTGGGCGGACTGCGTGGAAGATTGGTAGAAAACGCTAAAGCTAAGTCAGACAGACTGGAGTGTTACAGAAGATGTTCTCTGGTTGTAAAGAAGGTCACAGAGGAGGATGTCGGCCGTTACACCTGCAGAACAGTTGGAATAGACCGAAGAAATCCTAACGAAACTTTTTCCTGTCTACCGTTATCCACAGTGGGTATTTATATCATGATTTAACCGCTCAAACTGTCTGTTTAGAAACAATATACTGAAACAATACAATAATTATAATGCAATGATGAAGTTAATTTAACTTTCTCTAATTTGCTCTCCGTATTGCACAAGTGACTGAACAGAAGGACTGATGAGGTGATGTTACACTGCTCCCATGTGGTAGACAGATGATAAGGAGGGCGTTTGGTGAACAATGGAGTGGCTGTAGGGGGAAAGATGGAGATATAAGATACAACAGATATGCAGAAATCACACTCTGGAGTGCTCTGTTAATTTGACGACATTTCGGACAACTCCTCTCAAACTGAAGCCAAAGTATCATAAATTGTTCAAGTGTGAAGTGACAGATGCTGAGACTAAAAAGTGAAGCTGTTTCCTTTCAGCCCTCGGTCTCTAGGGTGCGAAACCAGGTGAGATTATAATCACTTTAATCTGACAGCTCATAATAACGACAATCTTATCTTCATAGGTTAACCATGATATCCTTTCAATTTACTTACTGCAGATGATGAACCTGAAATATTCTTTCTCACCACACAGTTTGTTTGCTTTTGTCATTGCTTTGTCCGGCGCACGGACGCAGCATCTGCAACAACTTCATTACTATTAACAATTGAAAGTGAGAGCAACAAAACAGAGCCTGATATCAGTGATACTTCAACAACAACACAAAGTAGCAACTCAAAATCTTTTCCTTGTCTCGGGAAGTATGAATGTCAAACCACCACATAGCTTTAAATGAAGACACTTTCGTGTAAGGAAAAGAACAGAAAGTATTAAATATATCTTTATTTTAATGCCCAGGTTGGTTGAGGTTCATCATTGTGGCTGGTCCGTGGGTTTAACAGTACTCATAATAACTGTTGTGGTGGTGGGCTATATATGGACAAAGAGCCAAAGGTGAGAAGATTCACAGATTTCATTTTTATAAACAAGAACATTTTAAAACGTGGATTACAGTATGGAAACTAAAGTCAGCTCTTTTTTTGTCTTTTCAGGCAACAAAGCCAGATGGATGGCAATGATGTGAGTTTGAAACTGAATAATCAAACGGCTTGTGTTCAGGCTGTTCCCACGAACCATTCATTCATATAGCTACAAAAAATAATGCACTGTAATTGTGCGGTATGTACGCCGCACCTTTTTGTAACTTTGGCGTAGCCCAACATTGACTTCGCGCGTATAAGACTGCGCCGGTCCCGCACGGGGGGAGGGAGGAGATCAGGGTGGATGGCTGGGTTCTAAAACACAAGGCTTTCAAGTGGGGGGTGGGTTAAAGGGAAGCACAAGACATTCACCAGGGGAAACGGTTGTTCTTGTCTGAAATTACTACTTAAAGGGGCTTTCACACCTGAAAGTCAAGTTGCGGCACAAGCCGCAAAGATCTAACGCGACAAAACTACGTTCTGTTGTCAGTACATACGTGAGTTGTGTCTCCCGACAGTTGTTAACTGATTGGGTGGGAGCATCCCGTCCTTTCGTATTCTCTTGTGTCAGAGTTTTCCAGCTGGCCGTTGCCCTCCACCGTGCTGCCACGGCTGTTTTTGTTTTTTTTGTAGCGTCTGCTCTGACTGACACCGCTATTTCTCCCCTCCCCCTCATGTACACATAAGCACTGAGCTATTCCTTAAAGGAGCTTCCCCTGGTCTTATAACACGATGATAGCCTGCCAGAGCTTTCTGTATTTGGGTCCGAAAGTCCGAACCATCCGAAAAATGCTTTCACACTAGGAAACAGCGAACCGACCAAGTTCAGTTTGATCCTGAGCAAGACTACTCTTTGGTTGGACCAAATTTCTGCCCGTTTGGTCCGGACTGGGGTCCAGGGGAGTTTTCACACCTGTAATTTTGGGATCAAACCGAAAGTCCGAAGTCCGGACCAAACCAGGTAGGTGTCTTTTGGTGTCCTACGGGACGTCTACATTGAATTCAATTCAATTCAATTTTATTTATAGTATCAAATCACAACATAAGTTATCTCGAGACACTTTACAGATAGAGTAGGTCTAGACCACACTCTATAATTTACAAAGCCCCCAACAATTCCAACAATTCCAAGTAATTCCCTCAAGAGCAAGCAGTCCGCACAGGTGGCGGGAAAAACTCCCTCTTGGGAAGAAAACAGACGACAGACCCAGGCTCTTGGTGGCGCGGTGTCTGACGAGCGGTTAGGGGTGTGATGAACAGTGGCGATAGTAGTCACATTAATAATGGAACAGTGACTGGATGTAGCGGGAAGCTGCAAGGTTTAGGCGGACGCAGCATGACATTGCAGGGCATCGCTGGCGGAGCTAAGCAGCCCGCGCAGCAGCAACGAGTATCTTCGAGTATCTGCAACGTTCTCCAAGAAAGATACGCTGGGGGAAAAAGCATAAGGACTGCCCTATGAACTCCCCAGAAGCTAGGATTAGTAACAAAGCATTTCTGGGACGGGCTGCACACAAATAGTAATAGTAATAGTAACAGTAATAGAAAAGGAGAGGAGAGAGCAGCTCAGTGTGTCAAAGGAAGGAAGTCCCATTGCAAGTGTAACATATGCAGAGCAGATGTTCCAAACTACTCTTCCACTATAATCAATGAAACTGGCTCACACCGAATACCAGGGCAGCAGCTTGGGTGCGCGTATGCTCCGTGGAGATCCACTCTACAAGCGGTAAAAATAGGACAGTTTTATTTTTTTATTTTAACGGGAGGTGTGTTCTATTTATATATTTAGCCTTTAAGAGAAGGTCTTTTTAATAAATAGAAATTAATTATAAAGTGTATTATTTATTTAAATTAAAACCACCGATATACAAAAAACAACTTAATGACTGTCATGAGCGCGTTTCGTTTTGAGAGTTTTGTGTTTGTGTGTTGTTTCCTGCCCCCCCCCTGCATCCTTTAAATAACAGCTGACAGTAGATTGACATTTCCCAGCGCGCTAGCCGGCTCCAAAGACTGAAGAAACAACAACAATCCCAGAGGGAAAGCTTCGCCATGTCTCTTGTGAATCAAACAATCCTACTGCGGGGTGCAGGTTTAGCCCGTTATAAAATACACTCTGCTGCAGTTACAATCTGCAAACTGTCAAACAGCGTCTCCGTCAATGCTTAATGTAGCAAATGTTCTGGAGCCGCGGAAATTCCACCCGAGTACCTACCTTCCTCTTTCTTTGTGTTGCCGTTTTAAACTTTGTGGGTTTGGAGGGACTATGGTTAACGCTTCTCAGATCTCTGCAGGGTAAAATCCAGACAGCTAGCTGACTATCTGTCCAATCTGAGTTTGTGTGGATTTGCCAGGTCTGCCAAAGCAAGACTATGGCTCACATTATGATCACATTTTTGCCGGCTAAATCAACTGCTACGCCTCCCTCTGAAAAGACCAGTAGTCATATGACCGCCGGCGGTCGCCCGTGCTTTCTTTGGATATCACACAAATTGTTGTGCATACCTTTCCTTAAAATATCAAACAAACCTGTTTATGAGAAACCGTTGTTGTGTTTATGGTATTTCACTGTTTATTATAAGAATAATTAGTACTGACTGTATTGTTTTGATTGTTTTTCTAGTGGCTGCAGCAACAAAGGAGATTTATTTGTTCCATTTGATCTCAGAATCTCCAGTGTGTTATGTTATTTTCACAGGAGCATCATGATGAAGATGAAGGTACAGTGACCTATGAAAACATTGGAGAACCTTCTGTTTCTATCAGACTCCACTGATCAACAACTTCAACATCAACTCACCAGAAAAACGAGTCCACTGCACTGAAACACCATCTCAAGATCATGTTGGGTTTTATATGGCTGAATGTTTTTTAAAACTGCAGATGTGAAAAGCAAAAAATGTTTCTTATCATATTTCATGTCATAGCTTTTCCTAGTTTGCCTTAGTTGTATCAATGTTTGTACAGAAGAACTAATCTTTAAGTAACTTTTTTCGGTATACAGGTTGATTTAAACAGTTTGCTGAAAGTCGAATATGTTTTTCTAGATTTTGTAGACTAAACTTGAAAAGCTGAGTTTTAATCAAGTCAGTAAGTGTCTTCTCTTTACTGTCAGTGATAATACAATGCAGTCTGGTAATAAATATGTTTTTGGTACCGAAAACAAGTTTCTACATAGACTTTCTGGCACAGACATACTATAAACGTGAAGCCTTTTTGTAAAATAAATTATGTTCTGTCAGATAGAAACTAACTGGGCCTCTCCTAAAGGTACAGAAATTCAAGGAAATCAAAAGCTGAAAGAGAGATGGTGATCTGCTCCTCCTACAAACATTCAGCTACTTGCAAAAGAGAGACTTTGAGGAAGTAACACGTCACTCATTACAGGAAGTAGATTCTTTATTTTAACATGCATCAGTTCAGTGTCTCTGACAGTTGACAGCTGAGAAAGGGACAGAGAGAGAGAGAAGCACGATGGCTGAATTCAAATGGATTAAAATGTCTTTATTTGGGATACTGTTTCAGTTTACAGGTAAGAATACATATAATATACACAAATACCAGAAACTTTACAAAATATAACTATAAATATTAGAAATGGTAAGATATTACACATAGTACATTTTATTTAACTAAGAAAGACAGGTCTGCAGTTTGTTTTAAACATGCTGAGTTTTGTGAAATTTGTCAACAGAATGAAACACATTTACAAACTTCCGATGTATCTAAAACTGTCCTCACACTAACTGTCAGCATGAGAGCATATTCATATTTCAATTTACTTTTCATGTTTCTCATCTCATTCACAGCTGTTACTGGAACTTCCCTCTCCACTGTCAGAGATGGTGATGATGTCACTTTGACTTGTGATGGTCAGGTTAACTGTGAGTGGACTAGCTGGTTCTTCACTGATTCAAGAAGCAGCGTAGCAGATCTGGTTACTGATGGTCAGATTGTTGAAAGAGACAAAGCTAAATCAGACAGACTGAATATTACAAAGAACTGTTCTCTGGTTATAAAGAAGGTCACAGTTCAGGATGTTGGTGTTTACCTCTGTCGACAGCTCAAACCAGGACAAGAAGCTGCAGACACTCAGATTGAACTATCTGTTATTAACAGTGAGTATTTACATCCTTATATTTTCAGATCAAACTGTCTTGCCTGGTTCGACTTCGAATCTCACAGTCAAATCATCACAGTGTCTGAAAATGTGGATATTAAACAAAGAATCATTCTAGTTGTTTTTTTTCCCCCAATAAATCATTACATATAGCCTATTTTTGTACAAACAAATAATATACAAATAGAAGAAAGTGTACTCATGGGGACAACAACCAGAAGTGCCGGTACTGGCCCATTTCAGACACTGCTTATTAGAAAAATAGACTAAGTAAGGGTTAATGACGACGACGAGGTGTCCAATCGACGGTTCACGCCTCGCCGTCGTCCATTAATACCTGACAATGGACACCTCGAAGGGCATTAACCCGCTTATACCATGGTCACTTGCCATATAACATATTTTTAAAACATTAGTTCATATTTTAATTAGTTTTACAATCGAAATCTAAAGTTTATCCAAACAATAACTCCGTTTCCCTGGTTACGCCTGACGGTTTGACTAATACCTGGAACAATCATTCCCATCCATCAGTTTCTTATGCAATCCAAACGTTGTTCTCTCCACCAGGAATTAGGAAGAACCTTAGATACGACTTGCCTCCCTTAGCAACCGGAGATATTTATATAGTCCGCTCAGCTGATAGAACCCTTCAGTTTAGCTACGAGACAGAAAGCTAATGCTATGCTAGCAAGATCCAAAGTCAATAACATTGTGTACAGTTGGCAATCAGTAAAAATAATTTGACAGTATTGAACAACAAGACAAGCTAGCTATCCAGCCATGTCATTGTCCCCAAAACAATATAATGACTTTTACGAAGAATTTGATCCGCGATGTGTAACGTTACTGTCGGCTGCAGCGGCGCAGCCTGAAGCAGCGAGCTGAACAGTGAACAGGATGTGAGATAACGTTATTCGCTGTGAAACTGAGTCAGTCCAGAGGGCCAGTAGAACTTACTTGCTGCAGCCTGTGTGTTTTAGCGCCATCCTGTGGTGTTCAGAGGACGATTTGGAAATAATAAATCCACATTTCCTTTTTGATTTAATGTAGCGCATTCATATAGAACAGTAAACAGTCAGTTTCCCCGAACTCCTTTAGTAGGTGTCCTATATCACTTTTCAATGGACACCCTGCAGCCAATCAGAATCGAGTATTCACCCAGACCATGGTATAAAACATAATAATTGATGAAGTAACTTTGTCTTTATGTTCTTTATCAGTGAAGGAACATGAAGATGGTGAGAAGGTGACGCTGTCCTGCTCTGTTTCGACACATGTGTGGTGTACACACACAGTGAAATGGCTGTATGAGGGGATAGATGCAGATGGAGCTACATCACAGTCTAAGTGCTCAGTTACTGTGATATTTCCTATTTCTAATCTCAAGCAGAAGTCAAAGTATCAAGAGTTGTTCAAGTGTGAAGTGACAGATGATTACACTGGAAAAGTGCTGCTGTTTCCCTTCATACCTCAGTCCTCAGGTAAGAAACCAGGTGAGAATATGATGAGCTGTTTACAATCAATTTTAATTGATGTGTGGCATTGGTGCAGATGGTAAATCAGGAGGTATTTTATTGACATATGGTTTGTTTGTTGTGTTATTTCTTTTGTCTAGGGGAGGATGCAACAACATCAACCACGAGGAGAACAATTGAAAGTGGCAGAAAACCCAGAATCACCTCAACAACGCCTGCTGTTAGTGTTACTTCAACATCGTCACAAGGTACTGACTCCAAAGTTTAGTGTATTATTTTTCTCTCCGCTTTGGAAGCTAAAAGCAAGATGCACTCTTGGCTTTGGGTGGAGATATTCTCGTCTGTATTCTCTAAACATTTTTTCTCCTCTCTTTTAGCTACATGGTTATAAAACTAACCGAAAGCTGCAGCCAAAATGTTTTGCACATTTTAATTTGTTGTTCTTCCAGTGTGGTGGCCGTACCTCATTGCGGTCATAGGTTTACTGGCTCTCGTAATCATCACTGTGGCTGTCATCAGACGGAAGATGACTAAAGGTGACAACATTCACAGATTCAACTTTTAATAACAAGAAGTTTTGATAAAGCTGGGTGTTCAATGTGGAAGCTTAACCCGACTCTTGTGTTTTCAGGGGAGAAACGACGGATGGATGACCACGCGGTGAGTTTTAAAACTGAAGAATAAAATGTTTACACACATTTTTACTAGTAGCTCAGTACAACTTACTGTGGTTCTGTAGTTCACAGAGAACAATACGTTGTGATTGTGATGTGCTGAAGGTTAAGTTTTTGAGTGGAAGTGGAAGGATCTGTTTAACCCTGTGTTGTCTCCCCATCGACTTTTTGTTTTTCTGGGTCAAAATTGAAACTTTTTTTCAACGTTTTGGACATCTTTTTCGACACTTGTGTTGTTTTTGACGTTTTTTCTGCACCTTTTAACTTTTTTGTGTGTTTTTTTTCCCCCCGTTTTTGGTAGCTTTTCCCAAAGAAAATTTCACTTTTTGAGCCGAGGACAACAGGAGGGTTAAGGAATAGTTCATTTTGGTGAATCCACTATTTCACTTTCTTCCTAATATCTCTGAGGTCTGACGGGCAGTTTTACATTTCTTTTTAAATTCACCTTTTTTATTATATTTTTGTATTACTGATCTCATATGAAAACGTTCCAAAGAAACTCAGCTTTTTGTGTATGGAGGAAATATTTATTCATAATTAAAATTGAAAGTCCAAAGAGAAATTGAAAGTCCAAAGAGAAAACAAAGCGAGATGAAATTAAAAATATCATTTTTTTTTCATTTGGCTTTGGCTTTTGAATTTAATATTTGGCTTTTGAATTTCAATTTATCATTGGCTTTTAATTTTCATTTAATATTTGGCTTTTGAATTTCAATTTAACATTGGCTTTTAATTTTCATTTAATATTTGGCTTTTGAATTTCAATTTAACATTGGCTTTTAATTTTCATTTAATATTTGACTTTTGAATTTCAATTTAACATTGGCTTTTAATTTTCACTTAATATTTTGCTTTTGAATTTCCATTTAACATTGCCTTTTCATTTGGACATGACACATGTCAATGTAAATGAGGAGGCGTGGCCCAAAGGCTGGTGGGAGGGTCTGAAACGAAAGGGGTGCAGAGGCACCTTATGAACAGCAGGGGGAGCTGACTGTTGGGGAGCATCTGTCTGCAGCTGAAGTTGGAAACCAGAATCAGCTTTAAATACAGTCCTAATGTAGTCCTCACTAACACGGCCCCAATTATAGTAACTACATGAAAACTTCACGGTTGTTGCATGAAATGTTGTTTGTGTTTAGCCTACATCATCATTTTCTATCATGTGAAATAAGAGGCCAAACCAGCCTGGTGGTGAAGCTGCAGACAGATGCTCCCCAACAGTCAGCTCCCCTGGTGTTCATAAGGTGCCTCTGCACCCTTTCGTTTCAGACCCTCCCACCAGCCTTTGGGCCACGCATCCTCATTTACATTGACATGTGTCAAGTCCAATTGAAAAGGCAATGTTAAATGGAAATTCAAAAGCCCAAATATTAAATGAAAATTAAAGCCAATGTTAAATTGAAATCCAAAAGCCAAATATTAAATGAAAATTAAAAGCCAATGTTAAATTGAAATTCAAAGCCAAATATTAAATGAAAATTAAAAAGCCAATTTAATAAAAATAAAGCCAATGA
Source organism: Perca fluviatilis (assembly GCF_010015445.1). Classification (NCBI taxonomy): domain Eukaryota; kingdom Metazoa; phylum Chordata; class Actinopteri; order Perciformes; family Percidae; genus Perca; species Perca fluviatilis. The sequence continues at coordinate 30,755,404 of NC_053129.1, read as the reverse complement.
TAAATTGAAATTCAAAAGCAAATATTAAATTCAAAAAGCCAAAACAAAATAAAAAATTATAATATTTTAATTTCTCATCTGAACTTTCAATTTCTCTTTGGACTTTCAATTTTAATTATGAATAAATATTTCCTCCATATTTGTGAACTAGGCCCAAATGTGTTCCAGAGCAATGTTCAAAGAGATAATTTGGCCCTAAAGCTGAAAAGTTGATGTTCGCTTTTTAAAATTTCTTAAATCTCTTGAGAAGACATACCTACACTCAATTGTTTCGGTGCTTAAAATGAGTTTACAAATGTCTTGGGTTCACTAAAGTAGCTTAATATATTAATAAAATAGTAATTAAATGTATAAAATGAAATTTTGCAATATTGCTTTTTGAATAGGAGTGTTGTCAAACATGCTTGGACTCGCCGGTGCGTCTTTTGTACTCAGAGGGTTAAAAACAACAAATCACAACCTGCAATTATGTTACAGGAGCTAATAAGCTTAGCTCAGCATAAAGACTGGAAGCATGGAGAAACAGCTAGCCTGGTTCGGTCCATTGTTAACAAAAGCTCATTAATTAACATGTGGTATCTTGTTTGTTTAATCCATTTACAACTACTTCTTGATGAACACCAGTCTATCCATCTGCCCAGCATGTGAGCCTGGTGCAGTGATGACACGACTCCAGGAAGTTACTGCACCCAGCTGTTGTTGACCAAGAAATAGTTACAACATGCTACATAGCGCTACACAAAAGCAACAAAACTGTAGTTTTTATTTCCAGAAATGTGAACTGTAACCAGACTGTGTTTGTCCAGGGACAGAGCTTAAACTCGGCGGTGACTCAGCCCGGTCCAGAAACCAGTCAGGACACGGTGAGATCACACACACGAAACCCCCAGTACAAAGATACACTCACTGCTCTGTGTGTTTGTTCTCTAAATACTGTGAGAGAGAAGAAAAGGGAAGGAAGAGGATGCAGCGTCATTATACCAGAATAGAATAGAAAAAAAAAGAAGTGTGAAGCAAGAAGTAAGGAGAAGTGTGTGGTGACATGAGGAGAAAAACTCACGCTGTCTTGTCTTCTCTGTGCAGGCTGATCCTGAAGATGGTGTTTCCTACGCCTCCATCAGCTACACCAAGAAGACCAACAGCAGAGCCCAGGTCAGCTGTCTTTGGGTATACTCAGTAGGGCTGGGACGATTAGTCGACGTAGTAGACGTAATCGATTACGTAAATGCGTCAACAACAATAATTTGCGTCGATGCGTCACCCGTAGAAATCTAAAAATAACATGGCTGCCTCCAGCAACAGCAGTAAGGATTCCTCGCAAGTTCAACAACACGTTGAGAAAAAGGCTCGCACATGGTCTTTTAAAGTGTGGGAGTATTTTACTCTTAATGCCAACAACAACGTGGTAGCCTGTAGACTTTGTAAAATACATCCCTGAGTCAGGATAACAGCAGCAAAAACACCGTAAGTTCTGCTCACCTTTTTGTCCCTTTCCCTCCCAAGTAGAGTTTAGATTCTCTGCCCGAGCCCGAACTTGAACCACGGGCCGGGTCGGGCCGATATGTCCCGCCACTATCCTCGGGCCGGGACGGGCCGGACCCTTGATCAAGCATTTGTGTTTTTTTAATCATTACTTTATTAGCCTAATTGGGTGGGGAGAAAGCTATGCCTCTCCAGCTTCTCCCGTAGCTCTGGGTAGATGTCCTGCACTGACTTGAGTGGGAGGTAAACTGGGCTAAAATCGTGTCCCCCCCATCTGTAGCACTGGCTTCCGTAATTGCGAAACCAGGCCAGATTGTTTCAGAGATCTCACGAGTCCTTTATAATGTCAGCTTTAACGGCCCACGTATTAAAAAATTGTCTGGTTTAAATCGGGCTCTAGCTCATAATTCCAGTTAATATGCCGGGCTCGGACACAACATGAACGGGCACGGGTAGGGTCAGGCTTGATTTTTTGGGGCTGATCTAAGCTTTACTTCCAAGCATGTACAATTATCAACATAGTGACACGGAATGTGTTCCCAGTAGTAGCCCAACAGTACGTTAGTCCGTTGATTCGTTTTAATGCCCCGCTGTGACGTAACATTAAGCAACATCAAACGCTGTCAGTCTGCAGTGTGATTTTTTTGGTTTACCATCATCATGAGTGACATCAATCGATTACAGACTGTTATATTAGACACTCTGCAACTTGCCTTATGTTGGATTTATTTGATACATCTGATTTCATATGTTGCTAAAATTGCACTTTGTTTACTGTAAGATTAAAGGGAGAAGAGCTTGGATGTTAAACAAGAGCTTATTCGTAAAAAAAAAGCAAAGACAGGCTACTCTTTTTGCACTTGCTCTGTTTACTTTAAGTTTTTATTTTTGTATTCCTCCTGAAAGTGACTTTATTTTGTTGATGGATTGATAGCCTACATCTGGCTTCAGGTTGCTCTAAAAATTAATTTTACTTGAACAGTGCAGTGTTAAACAATTTTTATAAATAGAGACTTGAACCTTATTGAAATTTGTTTTGTGTAAATTGTAAATAATTGGGAAATGGGAAAATAATCGCTAATCGAAAAATGTATCGTTACATTAGTCGACTTTTGATTAGTCTATTACGACGACGCTTTTGAACTTTTGAACGTACACATGTTCCACCAAAACAAGTTTTTTCCCGAGGTTATTTTTCAGAGGCACCGTGGCTCCATCCTGTGCTTAGCACCGCCCAAGACAATTGTAATTGGTTTAAAGAAATGCCAATAAACCAGAGCATGTTTTTCTCCTATCCCAGAATGCTATGTGCACTAGCCAGAACCTCCTCTGCAGCGCTGTGCAGGAAGGTCTGGCAAAGTGAGACTATCTTTTGATCTATCAATGCCAGTCCGTGGTTCTGAAGTAGCAGATGGATTTCTTTGTTTTTGTTTTTAAGATAGTTTTTTGGGCTTTTTTTGCCTTTTAAAGTGGCTACAATCAATGTGCCTATGGTAACAATATATGTTAATGACAATGTGGCAATGAAAAGGGACTGCTCATTGTGATCCACCTACAAAGAATTATCAGCTGAATCTGCTGCTCCCTTCTGCCAGAGCTTCATAGTGAGTTTCAGCTCATTGTTTTGCTGTCTGGCCAAAAACTTTACTGTTCTGTTTCACACTCAGCAATCTCAGAGCCTCAGATAGATAGACACAGATAGAGACTAGCTGGTGAACAGCTGGATGTGTAAATCAGCAACTGATTGCTAACAAGTTCACCATCATACTCATAGATTTAGTCCTGGTGATTGGTGATTCCTTCACTTGTCCTCTATCGCCACCATCAGACCAACATGTCAACTTCACTCACAAGACTTTTCATAATCTAATGAGCAGATAAAAGCTGCAGCAAAGTGAACATGTCAGTTGTTACATGGCTGCAAAATCTGCACTTTCACAACCAGGTTACTTTGTTTCACAATTTAATATTATCCATGTTGAGTTGAATTTACTGTACAGTAAAGGCTGATTTATGCTTCTGCGTCGAATTGACGGCGTACCCCCGAAGACCCCTCTACGTCGCTGGGAACCCCCCTCCAAGCCCTCCGCCGTAGCTCGACGTGCACCTCCAAAAATGTGTAAATTTGCGTCGAGGCAACGCAGACCACGAGGAATGTGATTGGTCAACTGGTCCTGTGTGTTGATAGTCAGTGTTTTAAAGGTCCCATGACATGGTGCTCTTTTGGATTTTATATAGACCTTAGTGGTCCCCTAATACTGTATCTGAAGTCTCTTTTATATAGACCTTAGTGGTCCCCTAATACTGTATCTGAAGTCTCTTTTATATAGACCTTTGTGGTCCCCTAATACTGTATCTGAAGTCTCTTTTATATAGGCCTTAGTGGTCCCCTAATACTGTATCTGAAGTCTCTTTTATATAGGCCTTAGTGGTCCCCTAATACTGTATCTGAAGTCTCTTTTATATAGACCTTAGTGGTCCCCTAATACTGTATCTGAAGTCTCTTTCCCAAAATTCAGCTTTGGTGCAGAACTACAGCCACTAGAGCCAGTCCTACAATGAGCTTTCCTTAGGATGTGCCATTTCTGTGTCTGAAGCTATTGAGGAGGACAGTGGGAGTGGCAAGGTCAGTGGCCACTTTTCTCGTTTGAAAGCCATGATGTCTCTCTCTCATGGGTGGGCCAAATTCTCTGGGTGGGCAAAGCAGAGAAAGGGGAGGTAACCTTGCTTGTTATGACCTCATAAAAAGCAGATTCCAAAACGGCTCATCTGAGCTTTCATTTTCTCAAAGGCAGAGCAGGATACCCAGCGCTCGGTTTACACCTATCACCATTTCTAGCCACTGGGGGACCATAGGCAGGCTGGGGGAAATCATATTAATGTTAAAAAAAATGTCATGCCATGGGACCTTTAAGCAGCCTACTGTGGGGAGTAGCAACATGCTAGTTCACTAATATAAGCTTTGCAAATAAACTCAGACATAATTTGGTTACAATGACGGAGTTATCCGTTTGTAAACTGCTTGATAACATTACATAAACTGGCTGGCAGACACCTCGCAAAAGCCACACACCCCCTAGCGTTCTGGTGGTGAAATTCACCGCGATGCAAAGCAACCGCAACGCAGAACTCTGAAAGGGTCACGACGCCGTAGGAGCAACAGTGTAGCTATGACATGGAGTTGACGCAGAAGCATAAAATAGCCTTAAGTTGGGTGCTGTTTCCTTCTTACTTCTCAGGTACGGGTTAGAAATGATGATGATGATGATGATGAAGGTGATTCAGTGACCTACAGCTCTGTGAAAGCTTCCTCCTCTCCTGCCGGAGCCTCTGCTGATCCCAGCACCCTCTACGCCGCCGTTATCAGAGCAAACAAATAAGAGACCACAGCACCAGAGAGACATTTTAAAGCTTTGGATATTCACTGGTGTTTTGGAGTAAATATTGGAATCTTCACCTGTCAGCTTAACTCATAATGAACAGATCCCTAAAAACTTCACCAACCAGGGAAATCCTCAAAGATCAGCAATCTCCAAAGTTTATTTTCATAAACCTATTTCTTTTCAGTAACAATCCTTTAAGCTGGAAGCTCTGACTGTTGACCACGATTAGAACTAAACTGTGATCGTTCTAACTGCTGAACATGATTCTGTTGTCCTCTGTTTTCTGTTGTGTTGTTGTTTTTAAATCATGCTTTGTATTTTCTGTGAAAATATTTTGTTAACAGAAGGTAATGCTTACACCTGAGGCCTGTACTACAAAGCAGGATTTGGCGTTAGTGAGCTAACTTCAGGTTCAACCCAGGATTTTCTGTATCACGAAGGTGGATTACTTGTTATCGGGTTCAATCGCCATGGTAACTCATGCTGAATGCCTAACCTGGTCGGGAGGAGGTTAAGTTGGAGATCAGAGATCAACCGGTGTAAAAGCACCGCCTACTGACCAATCAATAGATCAGGCGGTGGTGCATAGAAAAAAAAAAAAAAAAAAAAAAAAAAAAAAAAAAAAAAAAAGAGAGAGAGAGATTCACTCATAAAAGTTAAAACATTTAGAGACCGACAACCCCGTTAACATTCCCTGATGGATATTTTTATGAAATATATATATATATATTTTAATGGGAGGGAATTAAATATCGGCTTCTTGAGCCGTGTGTCGCCAATGTGCACATCGGTTTAAATTATGTTTTTATATTTTTTATTTGCTCTCACGATCGCTTCCCACTGTCAGGGTTGCAACTGAAATAAAAGGCTAAAGCAATGACACTTTATGGAAAGAACAAGTGTAATTATGGTCAGATCTTGGTCCTGACTGATGGGGAAGTGATATTGGAGTTGTGATTTAAACATCTACAGCGTCGGCTATTTTTTTTTTTTGCCAGCTTTCCTTCCTGTTTTAGGAAGCAGCGACTGTATTGCGTTTTCCCTGTAAAACCGTGTCTGTGTTCTTCATATTTATGTAGAATTATAATTTGCTCTTCTTATATATAACATGAGGCTCTGCTAGATGTTTGCAATTGGTCGTGGCGCGCAAACACCGCCTCTTTTATGTGAACCCGCACGCCGCTGGATTGGGAAACCCTGAGTTGACTGAACTAGTTGATAACCAGCGTCGTGATACAGGTTATGCGGGACCGTGGTTGTTAGGTTAGGTGAAGCCAGATAACTGAAAGAGATCCAGGGCTGGTTGATCTTGCTTCGTAGTACAGGCCTCAGCTCACTTTAGCAAATAAACATTGAGCCAAACTGCTAAATCTCTCACTACAATTACGCAGATGCCCCAAATTCCATCCAGTTAAACACAACTAAAAGAGGGAATAATTGATTTAAAGTCAATTGTCACAGTTCGGCCCAGAATCCCCTCTTCTTAGCCTGTGACCTGTCATGCCTCTGCTGTTCTTGGACTCCGATCCGGGTTTTCCCTCTATCCTCCCGGTTGTCTACAAGGGAGTTGCCAATCATTAGCGCGTGCACTGCCACACCACACCTGTTGCCACTCTCCCACACCTGTTGCCACTGTACCACACTTGTTGCTACTCTCCCACACTTGTTGCCACTCTCCCACACCTGTTGCCACTCTCCCACACTTGTTGCAACTCTCCTTGTCAGCCATAGTTGTTTTAAGCAGTGCCAGGAGGAACACTTTTTGCCAGATTGTCATTGTCACGTCTTTCAGTGTGGATTCTAATGTTTGTTCTTGTTCTATTGGATTTACCAATTTTCCCTGCCTACCTGTGTACTGAACTCTGCCTGTTTTTGCCACCTTGGTTATCTGACTGAACCCTGCCTGTACTACTGCCTGTGTTTTTGCCTGACAAACTGTGTACCGAACTCTACCTGTTTTTGGCAATTTGGATATTGGACTGAGCCCTGCCTGATACCTCTTCCATGTTTTTGACCTTTTTGAGTATATGCTGCCTACCAAGTTGCTCTGCCTGGCTGCCTATTCCTGTGTGTTCTTAATTACAACCTACATAATCTACTCTCTGCCTCCGGGGCTTGTCTGCTTTTGGTTCCACAATTTAGTACCTGGCATCAATGAAAAGTAGACAGCCACGTGCTCACCGTTTATTCTCTCTCTTAAAGGTAAAAAACTTTGGTCAGGTCTTGAACTGTGACCCAAATTCAAATTACAAAATAAGCCTACTACCTCTTTTAAAATATAGTGAGTTAAAACATTTCTCTCTGCCACCAATACAAATGGGTCCATACCTTCATATTTAGGGAGGAGTACTGTAAAAGAGACAGATGCTTATCATCAGAGTAAAACCTGCAGAGCTCTGCTGCTGCTCTTACCTCACCAAACACTTCCCCTTCAGTTCTCAGGAAACAACACTAAGCTGTATCAGGAACCAACAAACCACTAACATTTCATCATTATCCCCTGTATGGACATATTGCACAAGGGGTACATTTCTGGTGTACGAGCAGATTGACTAATTTCAGCATTTTAATTGATTCTATAAACATTCCTTCTGTGTGAGGAGTTTACATTTTGACCTGAAGCTTCTCCTGTTGAACTTTGAATGAAAAGGGGTTTGGTCCAACAGACAACAGATTATCTCCTCATCATCTGTGGGGCTGAGAACTCGTCCTGAAAGCTCATCAGTGGCTCAAATTACTATATCTATCTCGCTGAACCACATCTGGCTTTTTGGCTGTTAAGATATCGTCAAGAAATTAATTAGATGAAAAGTTGATCTGTGAATTCAGCAGCTGAAAGGAAGATACACTTTACTCAGAAGGGGAAGTAACCGCTGTATCTCTCCTAAAGAAGTCAGAAACGTTGACAGTCGAGGGCGAGAGAACAAGAGAGAGAGACGGAGAGGAACGATGGCTGAATTCAGACGGATTCAAATAACTTTATTTGTGATTCTGCTGCTTCAGTTTACAGGTAAGGACCCAACACACATTCATGACTAAAAGAAATGTTAATGATAGTATTTACTTGACTAACATTGATATAAATGAAACAGCCAAGTTTGCTATTTGTTTTGAAAATGGTGTGTCAAGTGGATGTTGATTAAGGCAAGTTTGCTGATCTCTGTTGTAATTAATAATCATCCTCTCACATAACCTACCTAACTATACACATAAATGCCAAATTCTTATCTCAGTTATGTTTGTCTCATCTTCAACAGCAGTAGCTGGACAAAACACCCTCTCTGTCATTGTCAGAGCTGGAGATGAAGTCACTCTGCCTTGTGAAAATGTGATAATTCAGGACTGTAGTACCACTACTTGGCTTTTTCGTCATGAACGGGAAGCATCAGTAGAGCTGATAGAGCATGGGCAGATTAAAGATGGGATTCCCAAATCAAAATCAGACAGACTGAGTGTTAGAGAGAAATGTTCTCAGGTTATAAAGAATGTCACAGAGGAGGATGTTAGTCGTTACACCTGCAGACAGATCAACAGATATGGACAACAACAAGATCCAGATGCTGTGGTTTTTCTGTCTGTTGTCAACAGTGAGTTTTTACATCATAATGTTTACTAACTGTCTTGTTAGAACAATATACTGAAACATTACAATAATTATGATTATAGTGATGAAGTTAATTTAACTCTTGTTGTCTTTCTCTCTCAATATCTCCATCTTCACCAGTGGAAGAACAGAAGAACACTGATGATAGAGTCACCTTGATTTGCTCTGTGTTGACTGATGCTGGGTGTGAACACACAGTGAAGTGGCTGTATGAGGGGAATGAGACTGTTGTGGAGATAACACCTCATACCTGTTCAGCCTGTGTGATATTTCCTCCTCATCTTAATCAGAAGTTACTGAAGTGTAACGTGACAGATAAGAAGAATGGAAACACGCTGCTGTGTAATGTCGGCCCCCAGTCCTCTTGTAAGAAACCAGGTATAGTTGGTTTTAATTGATGGATTTAGACTTTTAAGATGATTATTCTTTCTTGTTTAGTCTCTTCAGATAGTAAATATGAAGTATTTTAACACCATTTGTTGTGTTTTGTTGTTTTATAACAAAATCAAAAGGAAACACAACAGTGGGAACAGATAACACATCAACAAAAGGTAGTTACTTAATATCATACTCTCTGTCTGTCTGTCTGTCTGTCTGTCTGTCTGTCTGTCTCTCTCTCTCTCTCTTTCTCTCTCTTTCTCTATTTATTTCTCTCTCTCATGAACCTTCAAATAGAACTGAATGTTAAATAGTTTAAATATTCTCTTATCTACACAAGTATCAAACCTTGCAGTTGGGATTTTTTAATTCCTCGTAATGTGGTGTAGAAAAAAATAGATGAAAGCAACCATTTTTCATTAGAGGTTGATGAATTTTCTCAAAACACAAACAAGACAATGTAGCAACGGATTCATTAGATGGTTAACTTGCTTAAAGACACAATTTCGGCATATCGATAGTGTGGACAAAACATGAAGTGGCTGTATCAGGGTAGAGATGTGGGTAAAGAGAACAAAGACCTGAAGACATCACAGTTTCACTGCTGGACCAGTGTGACCTTCATGATTTTTCATTTAATTTACACGTCAGAGGATTATTATAAGATGTTGAAGTGTAACGTGATGGATGGTCACACTGGAAAAGTGATCACCTTCGGCCTTCAGTCTTCAGGTGAGAAAACAGGCGAGATGAGCTGTTTAAAATTACTTCAAACTGACGTGGAAATTACAAACTATGCAATGATTCAACCACAATTTGCAGGAACCAATCACAAACTGGCTTATCCATCTGGTGTGCTATTGGCGGGTTTAACACGATGATGATAGAGAAGCGACTAAGCAATGTCCTCTGCCAGTGCCTCTGCAGCGCTGCGTTAGATCCACAACTCCCTCTCCATTGTCCCATATACTCGTTCTAAACCCTTTTCTCTGGGCCAGTAGGCTATTCCATTGTACAGTCTGGAACACTGCATTTACGACCGTGGTTCATTTTCAATATCCTTGAAAAACTTCCAATTTTCTTCTTTTCTAAAGTACAGTGTGCAGCTCGTGTGTGAGATCCTGACAGAGCTCCAGCTCAGCGGGTCTGTGAAGGGGGAGAGGCTGACAGAGAAGGCAACAAACCCGACCAGCAGCTGCCGCCTGTCCCGGCAGATTGTGGAGCTCATGAAGTCTGATACCGTCTTACCAAATTTGCAATTAGCCATCAATGTTCGTAAAACGGCCCATATTTGAGCTTTACATAGTTGATTTCTCGCATAAAAAAAGTCTCAGAAGTGAATTCAGTGGTAAAACAGCAGATGAACAATGTGTACAATTTCAGAGATCTGCGTGACCTAGATTAAGAGTACTAGCTGACCTCAGGTCAGTTGTGTAGCCTATGTAAATGTTGGGGTGTGAGAAAGACTAGAGACTAGAGCCAGATGAGGATTTGAGAAGTTGATGTTAACTTTTAGCTTTGTTCAGATTCGCCCGTTTTCAGCAGCAGTTTCAAATTGTGAGATTTGCAGAGGAAAGAGGTGTCAATGAGATTTAGAGGTTCTATGTACGTCCTATTTACCCACCAAACTGTCGTTTTTCAACTATGAAATCAGTTTTGCATTCTATCACCCCTTTAATAGATTGGTGATAGCCAGACTACATCATTGTGCCTGTGGGTTCAGCAGCACTCTTTATAACGTGGCACTCTTCAGATACACTCTCTCTCTCTCTCTCTCTCTCTTTCTCTCTCTCTCTCTCTCTCTCTCTCTCTCTTTCTCTCTCTTCCTCTCTCTCTCCTTATGAAGCCTAAAGTATGAATGTCAGATTGACACATGGCAGCAAATGGAGATATTCACGTTGGAGAAAGCACATTTGTTCTCTTTGAGCTACAGGATTTTGAATAGAACAGAAAGCTGCAGCCCAAATATATTTCATGTTTTTATTGTCTTCAGACTGGTGGAGGGTCATCATGGTGTCTGTGGGTTTAGCAGCACTCATAATAACTGTTGTGGCGGTCAACATATGGATGAGAACTAAAGGTGAGAACATTCACAGATGTCATTTTAAGAAGAAGATTTAATGAATGTCTAATGAACAAGAACAATTGATGAACGTAGATTTACAGCGTGGAAACTAAAGTCTGCTCTTTTTTTGTCTTTTCAGGAAACAGAACCCAGATGGATGGCAATGCTGTGAGTTTTAAAACTGAATAATCAAACGCTTGTGTTTACAATTTACAATAAGAATAAACAGTGCTGACAGGATTGTTTTGAGTCTAAGTGGCTGCAGCAACAAAGGAGATTTATTTGTTCCATTTGATCTCAGAATCTCCAGTGTGTTGTGTTGTTTTTCACAGGAGCATCATGATGAAGATGAAGGTACAGTGACCTATGAAAACGTTGGAGAACCTTCTGTTTCTATCAGACTCCACTGATCAACAACTTCAACATCAACTCACCAGAAAAAAGAAAAACTGTAACATCATTTGAGTCATATCTAAAAACTGAAGTGTAACTTGTACTTCAGTTTAACAATGATGTCTTGATGTTAGGATTTGACTCATTGCTTTTAAAGGTAAATCTTTGCTCAAGTTTTTAAATCTCTGTGTATATATGTATTAGAAATTAAGATAGGAGAAACTTTATTGTCATCCTTTTATATACAATGCAGTAGCCTAGAAATCTAGATGCACCCTAGCAGCAGCAAATGTAATTTGCAGCCAGGGTCAGTCTAGCAACTCTCCGTTGGCTTGCGAGCTGGAAAAAACAAATTCTGACCGGGCCAATCACATCGTGTATAGAGTCAGTGGGTGGGCTTATGGCCGCTGCTGTTGGCGAACAGCGGTCTTTCGAATCGGCTTTGGCCGTGACTCTGGAAGACTTGGAGTTAAGCTTTTCTTTGAGAAAAGAACAAAGAATGGCACTGAAATAATTCTTGTTTATTTCTGGGGTCCTGCTGCACTCCAGATGGTTTCTGTTTGAAATTTCTGACACATTCCCAATTTGGTTCAAATCTAATTTTTCAATATAGAGTACACATTGTGTTGGTTCAACATAAAAAGACGGTTATTGAGCGTTTTCTTTTCAAACTCTACATGCTCACACCTGCTCAATTTGGCAAAACAGTTCAATCTCTCACTATAATTATACAGAGGCCCCAAATTCCATTCAATTAAACAGAAGTAAAAGCAGCCAGAGCTTGCGCTAAAACCCTTTCTGTCAACCCTGTGAAAACCAAGCCATTTCTGAGCAGTTTTTGCTCCTGTCACATTATGACTCACTGTGGGCTCAATTTTCACTCTATCTGCAAGTCCGGAATCTCAGATTAACAAGCACAACCATGGCCAGAAGCAGGAAGAGCTCCTAAATGTCTTTTGAGCATCTATACTATATTTTGATCTATCAATGCAGCTGTCCATGGTTCTGAAGTAGCAGATGGATTTCTTTGTTTTTAGGATTATTTTTGGGGCTTTTTTTGCCTTTTAAAGTGGCTACAATCAATATTCCTATGGTAACAATGTTTATGACAATGACAATGTGGCAATGAAAAGGTGTTGATCTTTGTGATGAACCTACAAAGAATTATCAGCTGAATCTGCTGCTCCCTTCAGCTTTACAGAGCTTCATAGTGAGTTTCAGCTCATTGTTTTGCTGTCCGGCCAAAAACTTTACTGTTCTGTTTCACACTCAACACTCTCAGAGCCTCATTTGCCAACACAAAAGGCTTTAAAAAGCCATTGTACACTCCCTGCTCAGCAACAAACAGCAGACAGACACAGATAGAGACTAGCTGGTGAACAAAGTGGAGAATTGAGCAGCCAAAGAAACACCACTCCAAAAGCTTCTGTGTCTCGGCGTCTGCTGGATGTGTAAATCAGCAACTGATTGGCTAACAAGTTCACCATCATACTCACAGATTTAGTCCTGGTGATTGGTGATTCCTTCACTTGTCCTCTATCGCCACCATCAGACCAAAATGTCAACTTCACTCACAAGACTTTTCATAATCTAATGAGCAGATAAAAGCTGCAGCAAAGTGAACATGTCAGTTGTTACATGGCTGCAAAATCTGCACTTTCACAACCAGGTTACTTTGTTTCACAATTTAATATTATCCATGTTGTGTTGAATTTACTGTACAGTAAAGGCTGATTTATGCTTCTGCGTCGAATTGACGGCGTACCCCCGAAGACCCCTCTACGTCGCTGCAAACCCCCCTCCAAGCCCTCCGCCGTAGCTCGACGTGCATCTCCAACAATGTGTAACTTTGCGTCGAGGCAACGCAGACCACGAGGACTGTGATTGGTCAACTGGTCCTGTGTGTTGATAGTCAGTGTTTTAAGCAGCCTACTGTGGGGAGTAGCAACATGCTAGTTCACTAATATAAGCTTTGCAAATAAACTCAGACATATTTTGGTTACAATGACGCTGTTATCCGTTTGTAAACTGCTTTCTAACATAACATAAACTGGCTGGCAGACACCTCGCAAAAGCCACACACCCCCTAGCGTTCTGGTGGTGAAATTCACAGCGATGCAAAGCAACCGCAACGCAGAACTCTGACAGGGCCACAACGCCGTAGGAGCGACAGTGTAGCTATGTCATAGAGTTGACGCAGAAGCATAAAACAGCCTTAAGTTGGGTGCTGTTTCCTTCTTACTTCTCAGGTACGGGTTAGAAATGATGATGATGAGGATGATGAAGGTGATTCAGTGACCTACAGCTCTGTGAACGCTTCCTCCTCTCCTGCCGGAGCCTCTGCTGATCCCAGCGACCTCTATGCCGCCGTTAACAAAGCAAACAAATAAGACACCACAGCACCGAGAGACATTTTAAAGCTTTGGATATTCACTGGTGTTTTGGAGTAAATATTGGAATCTTCACCTGTCAGCTTAACTCATAATGAACAGATCCCTAAAAACTTCACCAACCAGGGAAATCCTCAAAGATCAGCAATCTCCAAAGTTTATTTTCGTAAACCTATTTCTTTTCAGTAACAATCCTTTAAGCTGGAAGCTCTGACTGTTGACCACGATTAGAACTAAACTGTGATCGTTCTAACTGCTGAACATGATTCTGTTGTCGTCTGTTCTCTGTTGTGTTGTTGTTTTTAAATCATGCTTTGTATTTTCTGTGAAAATATTTTGAATACATTACACGGCTTTGAATTGGTGAAGTGACTCCAAGTGAATTCATCATCCATTTCAGCACCATGGACAGCAACATTACAAACCTCATAATAAATGAGCTTCTGAACTCAATCAATGTTTTGGGACACCTGTAAAGAACATATTTTATTTATATATTTTTATTTTGTGGTGTTGAACAAGCGTGCTGCAGGAAGGTGTCTGATCGTCATGCTTTTTATAGTGGAAAGGAAATTGTCTTTGCGACAAATACAAATGGGTCCTTGCCTTTATCTTTAAGGAGGAGTACTGTAAAAGAGACAGATGCTTATCATCAGAGAGTAAAACCTGTAGAGCTCTGCTGCTGGTGTTAACCACATTCTCACCAAACACTTCCCCTTCAGTTCTCAAAAAACAACACTACACTGCATGAGGAACCAACAAACATATTGCACCGGAGGTACATTTCTGGTTTGCGAGCAGATTGACTAATTTTAACATTTTAATTGATTCTATAAAGATTCCTTCTGTGTTACATTTTGACCTCAAGCTTCTCTTGATGAACTGTGAAAGAAAAGGGGTTTGGGAAAAAGACACAGTAAAAGATTCTCTCCACATCATCTTTATCTCCACACTGAACCACATCTGGCTTTTTGGCTGTTTAGATATTGTCAAGAAATTAAAAAGATGAAAAGTTGATCTGTGAAATCAAAAGCTGAAAGAGAGATGGTGATCTGCTCCTCCTATAAACATTCAGCAACTTGCAAAAGAGAGACTTTGAGGAAGTAACACGTCACTCATCACAGGAAGTAGATTCTTTATTTATAACATGCATCAGTTCAGTGTCTCTGACAGTTGACAGCTGAGAAAGGGACAGAAAGAGAGAGAGAAGCACGATGGCTGAATTCAAATGGATTAAAATGTCTTTATTTGGGATACTGCTTCAGTTTACAGGTAAGAATACATATAATATACACAAATACCAGAAACATTACAAAATATAATTATAAATATTAGAAATGATAAGTTATTATACAAAGTACATTTTATTTAACTAAGACAGACAGGTCTGCAGTTTGTTTTAAACATGCTGAGTTTTGTGAAATTTGTTAACAGAATGAAACACATTTGCAAACTTCCAATGTATCTAAAACTTTCCTCACACTTACTGTCTGTATGAGAGCATATTAATATTTCAGTTTACCTTTCATATTCATATTTCAGTTTAATTTTCATGTTTCTCTCTTCTCTTTCACAGCTGTTACTGGACAACACCTCTCCTTCACTGTCAGAGATGGCGATGATGTCACTTTGACTTGTGAAAATGTGGTAGATGGTCAGGTTAACTGTGACTGGACTAACTGGGTCTTCAGAGGTTCAAGAAGTGAGGAAGTAGATCTGGTTACTCGTGGGAAGATTGTTGAAAGAGACAAAGCTAAATCAGACAGACTGAGTGTTACAGAGACATGCTCTCTGGTTATAAAGAAGGTCACAGTTCAGGATGTTGGTCTTTACTACTGTCGACAGCTCAAACCAGGACAAGAAGTTGCAGACACTCAGATTGAACTATCTGTTATTAACAGTGAGTATTTACATCATTATAATTTCAGATCAACCTGTCTTGCCTGGTTTGACTTCCAATCTCACCGTCAAATCATCACAGTGTCTGAAATGTGGATATGAAACAAAGAATCATTCTAGTTGGGTTTTTTTTCCCCGATACATCATTACATATAGCCTATTTTCATACAAACAAATAATATACAAATAGAAGTAAGTGTACTCATGGGGACAACAACCACAATTGCTGGTATTGGCCCATTTTAGACACTGCTTGTTAGAACAATAAACTGAAACATTATAATAATCAATGAAGTAATTTTGTCTTTATGTTCTTTATCAGTGAAGGAACATGAACATGAAGATGGTGGGCGGGTGGAGCTGTCCTGCTCTGTGTCAACACGTGAAGTGTGTAGACACACAGTGAAGTGGCTGTATGAGGGGAAAGATGCAGATGGAGATATAAGATCCACGGATATGCAGACTTCACAGTCTAAGTGCTCAGTTACTGGGACTTTTTTTATTTCTAATCTCAAGCAGAAGTATCAAGAGTTGTTCAAGTGTGAAGTGACAGATGGTTACACTGGAAAAGTGCTGCTGTTTCCCTTCATCCCTCAGTCCTCAGGTAAGAAACCAGGTGAGAATATAGTGAAGTGTTTAAAATCAGCTTGAACTGAAATCATGGGATATTTTCTCCACGTAGTTTGTTGAGTTTTGTTATTTCTTTTGTCCAGGGGAGGATGCAACAACATTAACCACGATGAGAACAATTGAAAACGGCAGAAAATCCAGAATCACCTCAACAACGCCTGCTGTCAGTGTTACTTCATCATCACCACAAGGTACTGACTCCAAAGTTTAGTGTATTATTCAGTCTTTCTCTCCACTTTGGAAGCTAAATGTATAAATGCCATTTCATTTGTCTGGGTGAGCACACAGCATCAACAACAACTTTATTAACAAGCACAAATGAATGTAAGACCAACAAAACAGTACCTGTTTTCAGTGATACACTAAGAACATCAGGTAAGGTAGCACTCAAAATAGTCGTGAAGTCTGAATCTCAGACCGACACATGGCTGCAAATGGAGATAATCATGTCGGGAAAAGCAATTTTATTCTCTATGACTACAGGATTTTTGAATAGAACAGAAAGCTGCAGCCAAAACATATTTCATGTTTTCATTTTTATCTTCAGGCTGGTGGAGGATCATCATGGTGTCTGTGGGTTTAGCAGCACTCGTAATAACTGTTGTGGTGGTCAACATATGGATGAGAACTAAAGGTGAGAACATTCACAGATTTCATTTTTATAAAAAAGAACATTTTAAAACATGGATTACGCTGTGGAAACTGAAGTCGGCTGTTTTTTGTCTTTCAGGGAACAAAAGCCAGATGGATGGCGATGCTGTGAGTTTTCAAACTGAATAATCAAACGCTTGTGTTCAGGCTGTTCTCACGAACCATTCGTGCATATAGCTACAAAAAGTAATGCACATATTTCTAGCTGTAAGCCCCACATTAACTTCAGCTGTATGAGACTGCTCCGGTCCGTGGGGGAGGAGAGGGAGGAGATCAGGGTGGAGGGGCTGGGTCCTAAAACACAAAGTGGGGGAGTGGAGTTTAAGTTAAAGGAAGCACAAGACTTTCACCCAGGAAACAGTTGTTTGTGTCCGAGGAATTACTACTTAAGGGGCCAGCGTTTTAATCCAAACCACAGTCTTTTTGTAAGCTTATCTTAACTTGGCCGTTTTGATGCATAACGGGCCGTCTACATTTTCAAGTGTAACTTATGGGAGCAGATGTTCCAATCCGTCTCCACTATAATCAGTGAAAGTGGCTACACCGGACACCAGAGCAGCGTGTAAGTGGTGTGTATTCTCTGCAGAGATCGCTCTACAAAGCGTAAAAACAGGAAAGTCTTCTATTTCTATTTTTACGCGATGTGTGTGCAGCCTTTTACACAGAAATGGATCATAAAGTGTCCATATTTCTTTTAAATTAAACTACCGATGTACAGGAAACAACTTAATGACTGTCAATGAGCGTTTTCGATTTGAGAGTCTCTGTTTTTATTTCGCGTTTCCTGTCCCCTGCATCCTTTAAATAACAGCTGACAGTAGATGGACATTTCTCCGCGCTGTGCCGGCTCCAAAAAACTGAAGAAACAACAACAATCCCAGAGGGAAAGCTCGCCGTGTCTCCTGTCAATCACGTAATACTACGCCGTGTGTGCGCTGCAGCTGTAGCTAGTTACAAAATACACTCTGCGGCACTTCCAGTTTGCGATCTGTCCACAACATAACACGTTCAGTGTAGCCAAAATGTAAACTAAAGTGTCTATCTCCACGACGTTTCGCTTCCGGGATTGTTCCGGAGCCACCGGAAATTCCACCGGATGTCCGTTACCTTCCTCTTTCTCTGTGTTGGCGTTCTAAACTCCGGTGGATTTCTGAGGACTACGGCAACAAAGGAGATTTATTTGTTCCATTTGATCTCAGAATCTCCAGTGTGTTGTGTTGTTTTTTTCACAGGAGCATCATGATGAAGATGAAGGTACAGTGACCTATGAAAACGTTGGAGAACCTTCTGTTTCTATCAGACTCCACTGATCAACAACTTCAACATCAATTCACCAGAAAAAATGTACATAATATCTGCTAGCTGCCTGTCCCCTGAACACACTGTAAAAAAACACGGTCTCTGTAGACAGCCCAGGCTCCACAAACGGCAACAAAAACAAACTGTGCCAACCTGCACCACCAAACATGACAAACAGTGTTCCAGACAATAATGACAAGAAGGGTTTGGGGGTGGGGTTGGGTTAGTGCACGGAAGGGAGGGGAGCGGGATGAGGATGAGGGAGGGGCGAGCTAGACTCATTTTGTTTGACAATACTGAAATTTATGCCGTTATATATGTATCACATTCCTGAGCAAGTAATTGTATGTTTTGAGCGCAGAGAACTATATTTTGCAAGCACATTACATTACATTTTGAACAGAAATTAACACTTCGCAAAAAATAATTTAGTTTGACTAAACAAAAACCTATTTCGGGCACAATAAATGTATTTGCATGTCTTTCTCTGCTCGCAGGTAAAAGCTGCTGCGCCCTCGTCCTGTCTCCCTCGCACTCAACCTCTTCTCTCTGCGCTCCAACTCTAGAGCACACACTCCGCCAGATTTTCACCGCGTTAAAGTGTGCCACAAAACCAACCAATCGCAGAATCAAAAGGTCAATTCTGATTGGCTGTTCACCTCCAATTAGATCGCAAGTAGCAGGAAAGACATATCTACAGGGAAACAGTTTTGACACAACACCTGCAGTGATTCCCCAGCAGGGTATCTCTGCAGTAGCTAGTGGGTACTTGGAAAGATTGTGGAGCAGCTTAACTAATCAAAATAATTTAATTATGATTGATTTAAAACAATATATCAGCTGAAACAGCTCAACACATATGTTTAAACATATAGCGAAGTAATCAATGGTAGAAATAAAAAGCTAAAAGTGGCCTACTGACTTAGCTAACAGTTTAAATGATTAGTTAAAAGTAATGTATGACTTTTAAAACATTAACCACACTTCAAGTAAAAGGCCAAGCTAGTAAAATTTCTGACCAAACCAACCTAAATGTCTATAGTTCAATTGCATGAAAATGTAAGAATATTCACTTTAATAGGATAGTGTGAACACATTGGGAATTGACTGGGTGGGTATGTGAGTTAATATGACAGGGATGTGGGGGAACCTCAGACCAGAAGTTGGAAAGCACTGATCTACAGTATTTTATATTATTGACCGGTATATTACAGACATGCCTTAATAGTTGTGTTAATCACAACACCGTTTTTTGAATTACATATCTCCGTGTGTGACTAACATCATCCTTCACAAGAAATCTAACAGCTAGCCCAGCATGGATACAGTCTATGCATCCAACATATTCATCTGAACAAACCTAAAATGTCACAATACAGGCACTTAAAAGAAGTTTGTAATACTGGTTACATCGATGTGGTGTTTTATTAACCTTAATTCTTTAAGGTTGGTTCAATTGACTTGCAAAGTAGCTATCCGTTGCTAACATTAGCTAGCTAGCTTATTTATGTCAAAAAGCAGTAGCTAACGAACGTCACTGCCAAGATATGATTTCATTTTAAGACAGATGACAAAACTTGACGAGTCTTATAACACCTCTCTGGTCTCTCGTGAAATCATATCTTGGCAGTAGTTAGCTAACGTTTCTGCTTTTTGAGATAAATTAGCATTAGCAACGGATAGCTCATTCGCAAGCTAATATAGCAACATAATTCAGGTTAATAAAATACGGTAATGTAACCAAAAGTATTAAAAACTACTTACATGTGGCTATACAGGCCTACTGCTGTTCAGTCTCGCATTGCGAGACCTAACTTAGCTAGTTAACAGGTCGCGAGGCCTGTTCAGATGACATGTCGGCTGCTGTGTGTGAGCTAGCTAGATTGCTTGTGAAGGATGAGTCAAACATAAGGAGATATGAGTCAAACAAAACAACGGCATTATAGTACACACAAATATTAAGACATTTCTGTGATATAGCTATGTCAATAATACAAAATACTGACCGAAATGTGTTTTAATCCAGTAACATTAGTGAAACAGCTCCACTGTAGACGGTATTTGCCGTACCAACAAGTGTTGACTGAAAAAGACGGTTCCTCCTAGATTTTTGTTTCCTGATATTGCGATCTAATTGGAGACCAACAGCCAATCAGAATTGACCTTTTGATTCTGCGATTGGTTGGTTTTGTGGCACACTTGTAACGTTGTGAAAATCTGAGCGCGTGTCTAGAGTTAGTAGCGCAGAGAAAAGGTTGAGGCGAGGGAGACAGTACCGGGCGCAGCAGCTTACATTTATTGTGCCCGAAATAGGTTTTTGTTTACTCAAACTAAATAATTTTTGCGAGTGTAAATTTCTGTTCAAAATGTAATGGTAATGTGCTTTCAAATATAATTTTTAACTGCGCTTTAATTTTTAATTTTTTTAACGAGGTTTTCAAATTCAACAAAGTGCACATCACTAACGTGCTGACGCTTAGAACACCTTTATGTAACTTTTCATTTAGGGTTGATTTAAATATGTTTGCCAAAAGTCAAATATATTTTTCTAGATTTTGTAGACTAAAGTTGAATAAGCAGAGAGTTTTAATTGAGTCAGTAACTGTCTTCTCTTTACTGTTACTGATGATACAATGCAGTCTGTTAATAAATGTTTTAAAACTGCATTCATTGTATGTTTTTGGTACCGAAAATAAGTTTCTACATAGACTTTCTGGCACAGACATAGTATAAATATGAACCCTTTTTGTAAAATAGAGAATGTTCTGTCAGATAGGAACTAAAAATTCTCGGTTCTTGGGCCTCTTCTAAAGGTTCAGAAAGTCAAGGAACTCAAAAGCTGAAAGAGAGATGGTGATATGCTCCTCCTACAAACATTAAGGAACTTGCAAAAGAGAGACTTTGAGGAAGTAACACATCTCTCATCACAGGAAGTAGATTCTTTATTTTTAACATGCATCAGTTCAGAGTCTCTGACAGTTGACAGCTGAGAAAGGGACAGAGAGAGAGAAGCACGATGGCTGAATTCAAATGGATTAAAATGTCTTTATTTGGGATACTGCTTCAGTTTACAGGTAAGAATACATATAATATACACAAATACCAGAAACATTACAAATATACTATAAATATTATAAATGATAAGTTATTATACAAAGTACATTTTATTTAACTAAGAAAGACAAGTCTACAGTTTGTTTTAAACCTGAAATTTGGAAACCGAATTAAACACATTTACAAATTTCCGATGTATCTAAAACTGTCCTCACACTAACTGTCAGCATGAGAGCATATTCATATTTGGGGAATGCTGTTCTACAGCATTCCACCTATTGTTATTCGGTTCTTTATTGGGGGAATGCTGTTCTACAGCATTCCACCTATTGTTATTCGGTTCTTTATTTATTGGGGGAATGCTGTTCTACAGCATTCCACCTATTGTTATTCGGTTTTATTTATTATTCCGTCTTCCGTACGTTTTTTGGCTCTCTGTAACTTCTGCATACTTTCACCTATTTAAACCATTCAACTTTTCAAATGTTCAGCTCTTTCAGCTAATGATGGGACTTCTTCAACTTTTTTTCTACTATTTATACTTTTTCAAATTTTAAGCTTTTTAACACTTTTTTTTAACATTAAAGTCAATGAGAGCAGCCTTCAAATCCTTCAAATCCTCTTCTGCTTCAAAATGTATCTCCTCCTACATTCTTCCACCTACAGACGTGATTCAAAATTGAAAATGTTCACAAAATATTCAGCTATTCGGGGTCTACTTTTCAGGTTGATATCTTTTACAGTTTTAGTGAAAAAGCCTTTTAAGTTTAGTGATTATTTCAGGAAATTTTATCGATTAAACAGGGTGTGTATTGCGTTTGCTAGAGTGGATGACATCACAGCTAGAGGGTGAAGCTTCGAAAAAATTATCTTAGTTCCTTGTCTGTAAACTGCTCTCACGCCCACAATATCTACTTGTCATACACAATTTATACATCAAAACGTAGGTATTTTTGTCTAGTTTCAGAAGATCTGCTCAGTTTTGTGATACGCCTTTTACTTTTGGCTGGTTGAGCTTCCAAATGACAAGATGTCCAAATCTTTCTCCATTGGCTCCAATGTTAAAACTCGTGGATATTTCCCAGCGAAACACTGAACGAACCACTTTTTTAAATCGCTGACATGCCCACATTTTTATGTTTATCCATATAAATTTTATACCGATACGTTCACAAAGGCCTTGTGTCTCTAACGGTCAAGTCGCTGTTTTGATAGCATGTACTGTTGTGGATTTATTAAGGATTGTTTGAAGGGTTCTCTCACACTGTCTCTCACTAATCAGGTGTGGGGATTAATGATCCAAGAGATGCTTTATAAATACTAAAGGAACAATGTTTGTCTGTTCTGCTTCAGGGGCCACTATGCCTCAGTGTCCATTTCCTTCCTTCTTTCATTCCATGTCCATGTTCCTTCCTTCCCTTCTTTCCTTCCCCTACCACATATACACACACAAAAACAGACACATAAACACACACACACACACACACCTAAACCACACACACACACAAGACAGACCACCACCGTAACAAACCACCTACCCCTGAAACCACCACCACCACCACCCCACCACTATCTCTGTTTCCTTTTCTTTCCTGTTTCCTCCATCCCTCTGTCCTCTCTTTCCTTCTCCATCCTCTGTTTCCTCTTTCTCCTCTCCCTGTTCCTCCTCTTTCTGTCCTCCATCCCTCATCTCTCTTTTCTCATTATCTCGTCCATTCCCCTTTCCTTCCATCTCCTGATGTCTTTTCTCCATCTCCTCGGCCTGTTTCCATCCCGTCCATTATTCTCCACTCCTCTAATGGACGATATCGCATGGACGTATGAAACAATAATATCACGCAGTCATCATTTAATGCATGTGGCGTTAAATAATGTGAAGGTCATCCATGTAATATCGCTTGTGATGTAATAATGAACAATAATGCGCGGACGCGTAAACATGTCGGTCATCATAATGGCGATTAATAATGGCAATAATAATAATTTTTAATGATAAAGTCGTTATCATCATCACCGTGGCGAGCAATAATAATATTGTCGCCAGCAATATGGCGATTAATCCGTCCATCCGTCATATGCGATTAATAATATTAATATTATGTCATTTTAATGTCCGTGACTGTCATCATGTCATGATGTTAATGAAAAGCAATAATATGTCAGTCATTATCATCACGGTTTTATCGGCGATAATAATATCTTTAATAATAGTGAAACGACAATACGATCATCATTTAATGCATCTGGTAAATAATAGCGTCCATAACAATAATAGCGATGTGGTAATATCGACAATCACGTCCGTTATGCATCATAAATGGACGTAACGGTAATAATAACGACCATCGGCAATAATATGCCGGTCATATCCGTGCATCATTTATCATCATGGTTCAATAATATCGTCCGTTTATCATCATGTCACGATGTGAAGCAATAATGTGTCCATCCCTCCTCCCTCCCTCTCTTACTTTCTTTAACTTATTGAACCAATTTCCACACACCAGCTATTCAGCCAGCTTCAGCTAAGGACTTCACAATGTTCTACATATTTTGTCATATTTCAGCTTTTAAAGTAACCAACAATTTAGCGTCAGCTTTTGAACTTCTTACGCTTGATTTCCACTTTTTCAGCTATTATATACACTTCCAACTTCAACTTCTTACAGATTTCAGCTATTCCAACCAGTTAGCTTTTAGCAGTTCAGCTATTCAGCATTCCGCGCAATTTTCCGCGGGAAATGCGTTTTCTAAGCCAATTTCAACTTTATTCCGTGACGTTTTTGCGGCTCTCCGTAACTTCTGCATACTTTTCAGCTATTTAAACCATTCAACTTTTCAAATGTTTTCAGCTCTTTTCAGCTAATGATGGGACTTCTTCAACTTTTTGTTCTACTATTTATACTTTTTTAATATTTTAAGCTTTTTTTAACACTTTTTTTTACATTGAAGTCAATGAGCAGACTTTCACCCTTAAAATCTTCTTCTGCTCCCAAAAGTTTCAACTCCTTCATACTTTCACCTACAGACGCCAAACAAACTTTAAAATGTTCCACAAAATATTCAGCTATCCGGGGTCTACTTTCAGTTTGATATCTTTTACGGTTTTTGTGAAAAAGCTGTTTAAGTTCGTGATTATTTCAGGAAATTTTATCGATTAAACAGGGTGTGTATTGCTGCTGCTTAGGTGGATGACATCACAGCTAGAGGGGTGAAGCTTGAAAAAATTATCTTTAGTTCCTTGTCATGTATGAACTTCCTCTCACGCATACAATATCTACTTTTGTCATACACTATTTTATACATCAAAACGTAGGGTATTTTTTGTCTAGTTTCAGAAAATCTGCTCAGTGTTGTGATACGCCTTTTTACTTTTGGCTGGTTGAGCTTCCAAATGACAAGAGGTCCAGGATCTATCTCCATTGGCTCAATGTTCAAACTCTTGGATAATTTCCAGTGAAACGCCGGGAGCGAACCCACTTTTTTTAAATCGCTGACATGCCCACATTTTTATGTTTATCCATATAAATTTTTATACGAATCGTTCACAAAAAGGCCCATTGGTCTCTAACGGTTAAAGTCAGCTGTTCCAGATAGACAATGTACTGTTGAGGATTTATTAAGGCTTGTTGAAGGGTTCTCTCACACTGTCTCTCACTAATAATCAGGTGGGGATTAATGATCAGAGATCCTTTATAAATACTAAAGGAACAATGTTTGTTCTGTTCTGAAGATAGTACTGGTGCACGTTGCTAGCTTATGGCGCTAGGGTGTGGGGGCCCCGGGTTCAAATCCACTGTGGCATATCAATCAATTATTATCCCTGGCTAAGGTGTTATCCTGACTTTTCAACTACTCTCACTATACTTCAACTTTACATTTTTACGGTTTAAGCTTACACGTTAGGCCTTTTACTTTTTGGCTGGTTGAGCTTTTCAGATGACAAGATGTCCATATCGTTCTCCATTGAGCTGTGATCAAACTCCTAGATATTTCCCAGCGAAACACTGAACGAACCACTTTTGTGGCTCGCTGATACTTGACCACATTTTTCACGTTTATCCATATAGAATTTTATACCGATACCGTTCACAAAAGGCCTTGGATGGTGCTCAGGATCACCGTCATTTGACTGATAGCAGTTATGGTGTTGCCACAGTGAGGCTTTGTTTGGGAGCCCGCTCTCAGGGACTCTGAATAGCTGCAGCACAGCACAGCTGACAGATTCAGCAGGTACGACGGCTTCCGTTAGCTTGATTACAGACATCAAAGCAAGTGTACACATTCCCAGGCCATGGTTACCCATGACAACACTTTCACGACACACACCCAGATACTACAGGAAAATAAAAAAAGCAGTAATATGAACGGTAGTCTAACGAACGAACATGGCGATACTACAGGCAGTAATATGAACAGTGGTCTATACAGTGCCTGTTTCCAGCTTCTCTTCCCGCCTATCCGTCTATCTGTCCTTCTTCCTCTTTCCGCGCTCCTCTTTCTTCTTTCCTCTTTCTTCTTCTTCCTCTTTCCTGTCCTCTGTTCTCTTTCTGCTCCCTCAGGCTCTGCTTGTTCTCTTTCCCTCTTTTTCTCCTCTGTTCTCTTTCCTCTTCCTACCTCTTCCCCCCGTTCCTCTCTGTCCTCTTTCTTCTGCCGTCTTCTTTCTGTCCTCTTTCTGTCCTTTCTTCTTTTCCCTCTTTCCTGTTCCTCTTGCTCTCTCGTTCTCTTTCCTCTTTCTGTCCCTCTTTCTTCCCCTCTTTATTCTTCCTCTTGTCCTCCTCTGTTCCCTTTCCTCTTTCCTCTTTCTGTCCTCCTCTTTCCTTTCCGCCTCTGTCCCTTCCTTCCCTGTCCTCCTTCTTTCCTTGTCTTTCTTCTTCCACTCTGTCCTCCTGTCATCTTTCCTCTTTCTCCTCTTTTCTTCATTCCATCTTTCTCTCTTTCTTCTTTCCTGTCCCTCTTTCCTTCCCTCTTCCCTCTTTCTTCCTCTTTTGTCCTCTTCTTCTTCCCTCTTTCTGTCCATCTTTCTTCCATCCTCTTTCCTCTTTCCTGTCCTCTTTCTTCTTCCCTCTTTCTTCTTTCTGTCCTCTTTCTTTTCATCTTCTTTCCTCTTTCTGTTCCTCTTTTTCTTCTTTCCTTTCCACCAATCTTCTCAAACTCTCTGTTGTCTTTCCTTTCTGTCATCTTCTTTTCCTCTTTCTTCTTTCCTCTTTCTTTCTTCTTTCTTTCCATCTTTCATCTCTTTCTTTCCTCTTTCGATCTCTTTCTTTCCTTTCCTTCCTCTTTCCTCCTCTTTCTTCTTTCCTTCCATCCATCCCTCTTTCTTCCTCTTTCTGTCCCTCTTTCTTCCTCTTTCTTTCCACTGTCTTCTTTCCTCTTTCTGTTCTCTTTCTTCTTTCCTTTCCTCCATCCTCATTTTTCAACTCCTTTCTGTCATCTTCTTTTCCTCTTTCATTCAGCTCATCTTTCCATGATCCTCCTTCTTTCCTCTTTCCTCCTTCCTCTTTCTGTCCCTTCCTCTGTCCTTTCTTCCTTTCCTCTTTCTTCTTTCTTTCCTCTTTCCTTCCTCTTTCTGTCCCTCTTTCCTTCTTTCCTCTTTCTTCCTCTTTCATCCCTGTTCTCTTTCCTCTTTTTCTCTTTCCTCTCCCAATCCTCATTCCTCTTTCCCTCTTTCCTTTCCTCTTCAAACAATGCCAATGGAAATCACAATAGTTAGATTGACAGCACTTCAGCCCAATGGATTTGGGGTGGGATCATAATATTAGGCAGGAAGCACTCTGCCCCCTTCTAGCCTCGCCTGCAACCCATTCTCCCCAAAAGAGGTAAAAATAACTGTACATGTTACTCAGCATACCTATATCGTTTCCTACCTGTAAAATGTATGTTTCCAACAAATTCAGTAGTACACCCCTCTAGTGGAACATACCATCTTAATCTCGTCCAGAATTCAGCTGCTCTATCATAAATCCAAACCCTCCATCCACCCACATCACTCCTCTGTCCTCCAACAGCTCCACTCCCGTCCAGTTCCTCCGTGATCCAATTCTAAAGTCCTGTTTACTTCTCTCAAGTTGATCCACAACCTCGCCTAATTTAGTCTTTCGATCTCCTGGTTCCCACTCCCTCCCTGCTCCCCCAGATCCTCTCCTTCCTCCATACACCTGTTCGTCCCTCCGCCTTCACCGTCACCATGGGGAGCGGTGAGCGTCGAGCCACTCAAAATGCATCCTCCCAAAGCATCTGTTTAAAACTGCCTATTCCAATTTGATGTCAATTGCTCTGTGTCTTCTTGTTGTTTCTATTTTTTTGCTGCTGTTAAATGTCTTATGTATCCCTGTATGGTGTCCCCGGAGTGCCGAGAAAGGCACTTTTAAATAAAATGTAATATTATTATTATTAACCTTGAGGTGTATGTCTTTTCTCCCGTGAAATAAAGCTGCATTCAAGTTCGGCTGGAAATGATATCTGTAGAACGATCTGACGGAAAAACCGTAACAGAAAATAAAGTCTACTTCTGCTACACAAATTGTTGCATAATAAAAACACCAGAATTCAGGAAGTTAAGGGTCTGACGATCAAATGTTGGTGGGGGAGTTATTATCCCACGCCCTTACCACAGCTGTATCCTTTGCAGAAGTATTTTCAGCACCTGTGACGTATAAAAGAGGCGTGACACACAGCTGGAACATGAGAGAAACTATCAGCTGTGCCACAACGTCATATTTACTTGATGTCAGTCTTGTATAAAGTATGCTTTGGAAAGCTATACGTGAGTAGTGCATGTTACCAGAAAATTACTTTGGTAGAAGTTAAAGTCACCTTTGTGAATATTACTTGAGTAAAAGTCTTAAAGTATCTGATACTAATTGTGCTTAAGTATCAAAAAGTAATTTTCTGATATTACATTTTACTAAGTATTAGAAGTAAAAGTAAAAAAAGAACTTTGATTATGAACTTTATGGCCAAAGGTGTGTAACGTTATCTTCATCACCGCTGTCGTCCGAGGTGGTCATCGCGTGTCTATACAGTAGGCAGAGCTCTGCACAAGGTACGCTTCCATGACACTAACACAGTCATTCTGCTTCCTCCTCTTCTTCTTCTTTTTCTTCTTTAGTTTTGCCCTATGGTTGTTTTTTTTGCCGCTGGGCAACAAACAGACATTAGGTCACCAACTGAAATGGAGAGTGCATTATCTTGGCAATTTAGAGCAATGATTCCCCAAACCTGCTTATTTCCAGTGTAACAAATTTCTTCTTCGATTTTATTTTGTAATAAGGAGTAACAAGATGCTGAGGGGAAATGTAGTGGAGTAAAAGTATATAATTTTTTTAGGAAATGTAGGGTATTAAATTTAAAAGTTTCCAGAAATATACAGTAAATAACGGCAGCTCTGAAACAGGGATGTCTGGACTTTACTTTGAAGGCCTGTTGCCTCTATCAGCCTGTTCCGTATCTGTTAGAAACCCCTGCCTCCTCAGCTCCAAAATAAATGTCAGCTGGGAGGGGGCTAAGACGAGGAGAGGAGTACAGGATGTACAAACTGAGAAATGAGAGGAGTTATTATTGTAATGCTGTTGTTGTATGTTACCTCCTCTTTTGATCACCACTAAAATGACATGTTAATAACATTTTCCATTACTCAGTACTCTGAGGAAATGCATCGATCAATAGAAATAAAAGTTAGGTTTTATTTAAGGTGGAAACACTGCTAATGTTATATAAACTAGGATAGATTGATCATGTTTTTGTTGTTTTTTTTTTTTTTAAATTTCAGGCTAATAGAAAACAATTAGATCTTTTAGATGATACCAAAATGCACAATCACCCTACCATAAAGGTTTAACATTTTATTTCTCTGTAATTTTGTGCACAGAAGTGATGCAAATTTTAACTCTCTGGGGCTTACAACAGGCTGGTTGGTGGGTGAGGCTATTTCTCAACTCATTTCTTTCTAAATTAGCTCTGGTTGACCAAAAGAGGAAACAGATTGCATACAGATCAGCAGCAGAGGAGAACAGTCTCACACGACGTCTTGTCTGCTGACAGAGAATGGACGCAAACGTCTACTGGAATTAATCCTTATTTTAGTGCTTCACTTTCCAAGGTAAACCTCTGTTTTCTTATTTAAATGTTAATCATAATTTAACAGAAATGTGAGGCTTTTATTACTGTTAAATAAAGGCCAATGGAGTAAACTGCTACCAGGAACAAGCCGCTATGTTCCTGCCTTAGTGAGCAGTAAAAACAGGATTGAAATTATGAGTTGGGTATTTTTTTTAGATAGATTCTGAAATATATATATATATATATATATATATATAGTATATTGTGTCAGTGTGTGCAGATGTCAAGGACAGAAAAGTTAACACAAGAAATGATCAAAAGCTTGTACACTATCTTTTTAACTCCACCGTGTAAAATATAAATATTCATGTTTTACCCATCTGATAGGAATATTTATGTATTTACATTATTAATTGATACAGTTAGTTGCACAGAGTAACACAAGACACAGAGACAATAACATCAGATTTTAATTTGATCTCAACCTCTGCTTATTGTTGGTGTGTTTTCTTATGGTTTTAACAGGATAATTAAGTTGTATATATATTTCCCAAAGAGCCTATGATTCACTAATTAACTGAGACATAAATGAAAAAGACTGTCTCCATGCAGATACTCATATGTGTCATATCTTACAGAACGTGTGTTTCTTTTTCTCTCTCCATCAGGCATCAGTGGAAGAGACCCCTTTCTCTATAAGAGACCTGGAGAAGAAGCCGTTCTGTCCTGTACCACTGAATCATCCTCCCCCCAACATGCTCCATGGTTGCTACGGCTTTTACAACAGAGATCATGATCAGACTCTCACTGAGGTCTGGAATGGAGAAGTTATAGAGATCTCAGCCCGAGCTGCCAGGCTGAGTGTGAACACTGACTGCTCTTTGGTCGTTAACAACATCACTGCTGAGGATGCTGGTCAATACGGCTGTCGGCAGGGGGGACACTAATACAGATGTATATACATTTCTAAGTGTTCCGACAAGTGAGTATCATTTCCATAAAAAATCAAAAGGAAATTCTACTTTTGGGACATGCTTTTTGGGGACAAAATGTGCCGAGCTCAGCCTCATTCCGCTGGAACACCCTTTTCCTGTCACTTGTTGAAATATCACTGAAAGGGTTTGATTCCATTTGGTTCAGTCCACCTTCACACTTTGTTTAACTCAGTAAAACAAGGAATAGAAACATAGAAAAGAAACTGGTCCAGATCTTGTAGTAAAGTCACTGACTGTAAGATGAAACATGTTTATGCTGAGTCGACGCAGTTATCAGGGGAGGCTGTGGCTCAGGAGCTATGTGTGAATGGGGACTGTAGTGTGTAAAAGTGTTTTGAGTGTTTAAGACTAGAAAAGCGCAATATAAATAAACGCAATCCATTTACCGTCACTTGTTTTCTCTCAGTCTCTCCATCTCCACCAGACACTGATCCAAAGAGGGACGGTCAAGTCACATTAGAGTGCTCTCTGTTGAGAATAAGAGACCAACCTTGTCTAGAGAACAGCATCCGCTGGGTGGATGAGACAGGAGCTGAGCTGCTTGGTGAAGGTGATGGGTACCGTGTCCTCCAACAGACGGAACTGTGTCTCGCGCCTGACTGTGAAGCGTCAGAGTGGCCACAACAGGAAGTACACCTGCCAGTTTGTTGAGGAGAACAATGTAAAGATAGAGGCTGACTACCCACCTGACTTCAACGGTAGGAATCTGAAAAAAAAATCAAAATTTGACCCAAAATTCTATCTGATTATTTACATGTAAATCCTGTAAATTGCTTGTCATCAGGAAATGAGTCTGTGTGTTTTAAGAAGAGAGAACACATTGTCAAACGTGTGAGTTGCATATTTTGTTATGACTTACGTTTCTTTGTCTTTTCTTTGGTAAACTATCCTCTGACCACAGATCCTAATCAGATCTACATCATCACCGGGGTGGTCAGGCTGGTAGTGCTGGTCGTCATCGCCGCTGTTCTCATCATATACAGGAAGAGAGCCAATGTGACAGAGGGTCAGTGAAACATAATGCGATACACATAAGATACACTTTATGATATTTGAACAACAATGCACCCTGAGCTAAAGTTGCACTATGTGATCAAAGATCTGTATTATGATAAGTGGTCACATTGAGCCCAGTAATGTCAGATGTAAAAATAACTTTTCATTCCCTTTTCTGTGGGTTGAGCGTGTTTAATTGTGCTTAAACCATGGCCACTGTCATTTGGAATTAATTCAACCTGGCCTGTGACACTGTATGCATACATACATACATCTATTGATGCTAATAATGTGCAATAGTGCGACATTCATACAGCTATGTATGATAATTATTTTGCAATAATACATGCACACACGCATCTGTGTGTACAAAACATGTGCAATAGGGCGATGTGCAATAACACTTGCACCCTTAAAACCTTAACACTTAACCGTCCTGTTGTCCTCGGGTCAAATTTGACCCGTTTTCACAAAGTTTCTTTCAGAAATACGGGTTTCTTCTAAAACGTTATAAGAAAAGTGACAACAATGATGGAAAAAAACACAAAAACGTCAAACAAATCGACTAAAATATCAAAGAAATTGACAACTTGGAAAAAACTGACAAAAACGTCTCAAAAGAAATCCAAAACATTTTTTAAACCAAAAAACAAAACCAATTTGACCCAAAAAAGTTTCTTTATTGTCCTCTTTTACTGTTTTCCCATTGATTTATTGTGTAGAAACTTGTTATTTTAACATCAACCTGCCAAAGGGACTAAAGATGTAAATTAGCTACCGGCTATATTCTTGTATATTTACATAAATCTTCATTAATATGCACTTTTTCTGTTTTAAAATCTCAAACCAGAGTAATGTTTGAGGTGTCCGAGAAGTGACCCAAAGTGTTTTCCGCTGCCTCAGTATGAATACAATGATGTGTTTAATGTACGTAATGATTATATTTGAAGACTAATCTTTGAAATGTTACCTTTGTTCCAGATGTTCCGAAACCAACTCAACACCCTGTGAGTAAAATGTATTTTTATATGACACAATCACACAAGAAAATATGATTGGGCTACTTTCCAGACATTTTCATTTAGATTTCTTGAATATATGTACTCATACGATATTAACCATTTCAACATTTGCCACTGATAGTATTTGGTTAATTAGGACATTAGAAGAAGCCTCAGGTCAGAAAATGTACGTCAGTGGTTCACTAATCTTTGGCTCATGATGCAGAAATACAAATTCATCCAGTGAAATCCTGCTCAATTAATTTGAGGGAAATATTTGCAATCGGCATATTCGATTTCTTTAATACAATAAAAGACAATCACAAAGGTTGGAAAACACAAGGCAGGAAGTAAAATCAAGACATGACAAGGGAGACAAACCGACTGCAAAATAAAACAGGAAACTGAAACACATGCACAACCATAACACCCTTTTTGTGAAGTAAATCCACATATTTGGAGTTTAGTTTGCATATATCTTAGCTCTGTTGCCGGACCTTCATTTTATATATCCTGGTCCTGGATAGATGTGAGAATGAGGCACCATCTCTGGCATTTCATTTTCATCAAGTTTCACTGCAAAATGGATACTGAAAAAAATAAAAACAAAATACCAACGAGAAAAATGAACTTAACTTAAAAGGTCTAGGATTGTAAATCGATGTGGGTACATATTAAATAACAAAAAGCATACTTACTTACACTGAGAAGTTCAGATTAATTACACTAAACCCAATTAAGGTCATGTAAAATCCAAAAGTGGCCCATGGCAACAATGAATATCTGTGCTCACTGCTGCCACTGGAGGCCAGAAGCTGTATTACAACAACAAGGATGTAGAAGGTCTGTTTGTCTTCACTGTAAAGGCAAAGTTAAGTTGTATTTTGTTGTGAACCACTGTGTTGTTTGTACTCAGGGCGAGCCAGAGAGCAATCTGACCTATGTCACTGTAAACCATGCTAATCAGCAGGCCTCTTCTTACAAAAAGGTGAGTGGCACGGTGATACACCTCTATTCTATTCATTCAGCTATGATTGATTTTTAACTTCTGTAATGACTTAAAGGAGCAGACTGTAGGATTTAGGGAGATCTGTTGGCAGACATGGAATACAATATTCCAGGGTTTTTCTTAGGTTTGTGGTAGACTTAGGTGCATGTATTCGGAGAGGATTTAGGGGTCCTCCCTCAAGAAAAAAAATTTCTTAAATGTTGGAAAAGCTAGAGCAGATAATACATAAATAACACTCAAAAAGCTTGAAGGAACACACCGACTTATTGGCACTTTGTCTTATTCACTGTATCCCCCAGAGTTAAATAAGTCCATACCTACCCTTCTCATCTCCATGGTCGTTACTCTGTCTGACGCCCCCACCGCTAGCCTAGCTTAGCACAGATCGTGGAGGTAACCGGCTCCATCTAGCCTACTGCTCTGAATAAAGTGACAAAATAACGCCAACATGTTCCTATTAACATGTTGTGATTTGTATAGTCACAGGGTGTACAAATAACAAGGTCATTTGAGACACAGCTCTCTTCTAACCGTATACATACTGGGGACTATATATTCTCAGAAAGGCAAAGCACTGCTACTTCTGCTACTTTGGTGGAGTGATTTGTTTGCAGCACACGAGGGAGCAGAGAGTTCCGTGGACCAGAATCTGCCAATCAGGCCCACTGGATGACTTTGCAAAGTGTGAAAATTGTGGAAGTAATTCATTCCAATTACAAATTTACCTCTTTAATATCAGACAGTTAATCCAAGTTCTCTTTCCGTAAATTAACGACTTTAATCTTAGAAATTCCTTTTTTTTTTCTCAGAATATTAGCCCTCACTCCTGGGTCCCTACATTATTCTTTTTCCTACAATGGCCTTAGAACGCTGTCGTAGCAGAAGCAACATCGTGTACGCAACATCAAGCTGACAAGAAACTCGGTTGGCAGATACAGTTTCTGATCTTTCTGGAGTGGTTAACTGGACAAATTAGGGGTATGTGGCCCAGGGACTAAAATGAGTTTGACACCCCTGGTTTAGGTGTTACCTAAAACTGCTTGGGTGCTGTGCCTAAGCCCTAGGGAACCCCCTGTATTCATTTTGTTTTTATTAGTATATAATCTTTTTTTGTAAGCTGTGAATGAGACCTTCATATCTGCAAAGGGAACAGGTCCTCTTTCCTGGAGCCCGCCATGGTGTACCACCATAGCTTACAGCAACCCATAGGCATAATTTACAGGGGGATGGAATGTAACCAGGCCGGTGCCCTTAAAACCTATTATAATTTCCCTTACATGAATAAAGACATTTGCACCACAAATTGATGCAGACAAATTTCCCAGAATGCAGGAAATTAAGTTACGCTTGTAGTAACCTATAATACTACATCATAACTTATTAGTCGATTATATTTTGTATCAATCAAAATCTTCCCTCTGACATTTAATGGAGTAGAATTATACATTAGCATAAAATGGAAATACTAGTACTTTAAAATTGTAATTAAGTACTGTACTTGAATGAATGTATTTAATTCCATTCCACCACTGGCGTTTTTACGTTACCCAAAGACAAATCATAGATTCTTCTTCACACTTGGAAAGGGAGAGGTAATCAGTTGGTTGCAATCTGCAACCTCCCCACTAGATGCCTCTAAATTCTACACACTGTTCCTTTAAACTTAAATTAGCTTGCACTGCAATTATGGAATGTATTTATCATACTGATTACACTATACGGCCAAAACTATGTGCACACATATTTTTTAGTTCAACTTAAACCTTAATGCTACAGCCTTAATTGATATTTCAGACAATTGTGTGTTTATAGTTTGGTTGCAACAGTTCGGGGAAGACTCTTTTTCTGTTTCATGATACTGCCCCCGTGCACAAAACCAGAGTTCTGACCCTAACCCCATCCATGGCCCATCGTTCCAGCAATTCCCCCAAGAGCAAGCATTTAGTGTGAAAGTGGTGAGAAAAAACTTCCTTTTAGGAAGAAACCATGAATTTAAAAAAACAAATGTAAAACTAGTGCTATTAAATAGATGTTAGTGGTGAAACTGGTGGTAGGGAAAGAAAGCAGAAAAAAGCGACAGAAACCTTGAAGAAAAGCGTCTAAAAAGGGTTAACCGGGAGGACAAGTTGTATGGTCAACAGGAAGGCAACACAAGGGATGAACTTTTGGCAGTGGAGAGTATCTTTTCATTTCCAAGCCTGAAACCTTTTTCCATATACTGAAAGAAAGCAAATGACTTACCAGAAAATAGAGCTCACTATAAGGTTTGGTAAATATAGATCATATTGTAGTTACTAGCGGTGAATCATGTAACACCTCCTGTTTGTGTCATACAGGTCAAAAGGAGGAGGTGACGTATTCTACAGTCAGAAGTCAGAAGACAGAAGCAGACGAATCTCCCAGCAGTCTCTACAGCAATGTCAGAAACCCCAAATAAATCAGAGGAAATGGGACTTCTCACAATGACCTGTTCATAGATCCTGCCGTCAGAGTGTTTTCTGTCTGTTGAGGAGTGGACAGTTGGATTTGTGCTTTGTTTTTTTCTAGTTTTGTGTTGTACTGGCTTTGCTGAGCACCTGGTAGGGAGGGCGCCCCGGCGCCTGCCTAGGGAGGTTTTTCCAGGATCATCCAGCTGGTAATAGGCCTCAGGAAGACCCAGGACTAGGTGGAGAGATTAGATGTCCACTCAGGCCTGGGAACACCTCGGGATCCCCAGTGTCCTGATCTCCCAGACCCGATAAGCAGATGGATGGATGGATGCTTTGCTTAGCATTAAGATAACTGTTGTATTATACAGCACACTGTTGGTCCTACTTGGTATTCTTTTTACTTAGCTGGTTTATGATTTTAAAACAAAACCCATTAAACAGAATTGTCAGCTTGGTTGTTCCTTATCACAAATATATGTTTTTATTGCTATGGATTGCAATTTTGTCGCTACAAAACAGATGGTTTTGACAGAGAATTTTTCAAACATTTAAGTCCAGATGTTCAGTTTTGCAACAAAAAATAAATAATTGTAATTTACTTGTTCTCTAACGTACTTGCTGCAACATATATTTTAATTTAATTTAATAATTTTAGCATCCAAAAATGGGATTTAGCATCATATGCTGCACGCGTCACGGGTTCACGCCTACCGGCCGTCCATTAATACCTGACAATGGACACCTCGTCGGGCATTAACCCTTACATATTCTTCATTACAGCAGCTGATTATCCACTTTACATTTAAACGTACACTAGTTAGGAAATCCACCACTCTTCACATCGCCATGAATTGGATCCACTGCACAGCTCTTATTTAAAGGTCCCATGGCATGAAAATTTCACTTTACACATTAATATGAGTTCCCCCAGCCTGCCTACGGTCCCCCAGTGGCTAGAAATGGTGATTGGTGTAAACCGAGCCCTGGGTATCCTGCTCTGCCTTTGAGAAAATGAAAGCTCAGATGGGCCGATCTGGAATCTTCTCCTTATGAGGTCATAAGGAGCAAGGTTACCTCCCCTTTCTCCAATTCAAAGTCCTCCTGTTTACTTTCAAGTTGATCCACAACCTCGCCCCCCCCCCCCAATTTAGTCTGATCTCCTCCTGGTTCCCACTCCCTCCTGCTCCCTCAGATCCTCTTCCTCCATACACCTGTCTGTCCCCTCCGCCCTTCTCACCACCATGGGGAGCAGAGCGTTCAGCCACTAAAATTGCATCTCAAAGCGCATCTGTTTAAAACTGCCTATTCCACTTGATGTCAATTGCTCTGTGTCTTTCTGTTGTTTCTATTATTTTTAATTTTTTTTTGCTGCTGTTAAATGTCTTATGTATCCCTGTATGGTGTCCTTGAGTGCCGAGAAAGGCGCCTTTAAATAAAATGTAATATTATTATTATTAACCTTGAGGTGCATGTCTTTCTCCGTGAAATAAAGCTGCATTCAAGTTCGGTCGGAAATGTCGACATCTGTAAACGATCTGACGGAAAACCGTAACAGAAAATAAAGTCTACTTCTGCTACACAAATTGTTGCATAATAAAAACACCAGAATTCAGGAAGTTAAGGGTCTGACGCTCAAATGTTGGTGGGGGAGTTATTATCCCACGCCCTTACACAGCTGTATCCTTTGCAGAAGTATTTTCAGCACCTGTGACGTATAAAAGAGGCGTGACACACAGCTGGAACATAGAAACTATCAGCTGTGCCACAACGTCATATTTACTTGATGTCAGTCTTGTATAAAGTACTTGAAAGCTATACTTGAGTAAAAGTACAAGTATGTTACCAGAAAATTACTTTGGTAGAAGTTAAAGTCACCTTTTAGAATATTACTTGAGTAAAAGTCTTAAAGTATCTGATATTAACTGTACTTAAGTATCAAAAGTAATTTTCTGATATTACATTTACTTAAGTATTAGAAGTAAAAGTAAAAAACAACTTTGATTATGAACTTTATGGCCAAAGGTGTGTAACGTTATCTTCATCACCGCTGTCGTCCGAGGTGGTCATCGCTGACCGTGGGCGGCAGAGCCTGCACAAGGTGCTTCCATGACACTAACACAGTCATTCTGCTTCCTCCTCTTCTTCTTCTTCTTCTTTAGTTTTGGCCTATGGTTGTTTTTTTTGGCTGCGGGCAACAAACAGACATTAGGTCACCAACTGGAATGGAGAGTGCATTATCTTGGCAATTTAGGAGCAATGATTCCCCAAACCTGCTTATTTCCAGTGTAACAAATTTCTTCTGATTTTATTTTGTAATAAGGAGTAACAAGATGCTGAGGGGAAATGTAGTGGAGTAAAAGTATATATTTTTTTAGGAAATGTAGTGGCGTAAATTTAAAAGTTTCCAGAAATATACAATAAATAACGGCAGCTCTGAAACAGGGATGTCTGACTTTGCTGATGGCTTGTTGCCTCATCGCCTGTTCCTGTATCCTCGCGTGTCTTCCTCGCCTCCTCCGCTCAAAATAAATGTCAGCTGGGAGGGGGGGCTAAGACGCGAGGAGAGGAGGCGAGGATGTACAAACTGAGAAATGAGAGGAGTTATTATTGTAATGCTGTTGTTGTATGTTACCTCCTCTTTTGATCACCACCAAAATGACTGAATGGAAATGACATGTTAATAACATCTTCCATTACTCAGTACTCTGAGGAAATGCGTCGATCAATAGAAATAAAAGTTAGAGTTTTATTTAAGTGGAAAGACTGCTAATGTTATATAAACTAGGATAGATTGATCATGTTTTTGTTGTTTTTGTTTTTTTTACATTTCAGGCTAATAGAAAACAAATAGATCTTTTAGATGATACCAAAATGCACAATCACCCTACCATAAAAGGTTTAACATTTTATTTCTCTGTAATTTTGTGCACAGAAGTGATGCAATTTTAACTCTCTGGGGCTTACAACAGGCTGGTTGGTGGGTGGTGGTCTTTCTCAACTCATTTCTTTCTAAATTAGCTCAAGTTGACCAAAAAGAGGAAACAGATTGCATACAGATCAGCAGCAGAGGAGAAAAGTCTCACACGACGTCTTGTCTGCTGACAGAGAATGGACGCCAAACGTCTACTGGAATTAATCCTTATTTTAGTGCTTCACTTTCAAGGTAAACCTCTGTTTTCTTATTTAAATGTTAATCATAATTTAACAGAAATGTGAGGCTTTTATTACTGTTAAATAAAGGCCAGTGTGACAAACTGCTACCAGGAACAAGCCGCTATGTTCCTGCTTTAGTGTGAGTAAAAAACAGGATTGAAATTATGAGTTGTGAGTTTATTTTTTTAGATAGATTCTGAAATATATATATATATATATATATATATATATATATATATATATATATATATATATATATATATATATATTATATTGTGTTCAGTGTGTGCAGATGTCAAGGACAGAAAAGTTAACACAAGAAATGATCAAAGCTTGTACACTATCTTTTTAAACTCCACCAATGTAAAATATAAATATTCATGTTTTACCCATCTGATAGGAATATTTATGTATTTACATTATTAATTGATACAGTTAGTGCACAGAGTAACACAAGACACAGAGACAATAACATCAGATTTAATTTGATCTCAACCTCTGCTTATTGTTGGTGCTTTTCTTATGGTTTTAACAGCAGAAGTAAAGTTGTATATATTTCCCAAAGAGCCTATGATTCACTAATTAACTGAGACATAAATGAAAAAGACTGTCTCCATGCAGATACTCATATGTTTCATATCTTACAGAACTTGTGTTCTTTTTCTCTCCATCAGGCATCAGTGGAAGAGAATTCTTTCTCTATAAGAGACCTGGAGAAGAAGCCGTTCTGTCCTGTACCACTGAATCATCCTCCCCCCCAACATGCTCCATGGTTACATGGCTTTACAACAGAGATCGAGTTCAGACTCTCACTGAGGTCAGGAATGGAAATGTTGGACAGAGCTCAGCCCGAGCTGCCAGGCTGAGTGTGAACACTGACTGCTCTTTGGTCATTAACAACATCACTGCTGAGGATGCTGGTCTATACACCTGTCGGCAGGGGAGAGACACTAGTACAGATGTAGATACATATCTAAGTGTTATGACAAGTGAGTATCATTTCCATAAAAATCTCAAAAGGAAATTCTACTTTTGGGACATGCTTTTTTGGGGACAAAATATGTGCCGAGCTCAGTCTCATTCCAGCTGAACACCCTTTTCCTGTCACTTGTTGAAATGCCACTGAAAGGGTTTGAGTCCATTTGGTTCAGTCCACCTTCACACTTTGTTTAACTCAGTAAAACAAGGAATAGAAACATAGAAAAGAAACTGGTCCAGATCTTGTAGTAAAGTCGCTGACTGTAAGATGAAACATGTTTATGCTGAGTCAGCAGTTATCAGGGGAGGCTGTGACTCAGGAGCTATGTGTGAATGGGGACTGTAGTGTGTAAAGTGTTTTGAGTGTTTAAGACTAGAAAAGCGCAATATAAATAAACGCAATCCATTTACCATCACTTGTTTTCTCTCAGTCTCTCCATCTCCACCAGACGCTGATCCAAAGAGGGACGGTCAAGTCACATTAGAGTGCTCTCTGATTAGAATAAGAGACCGTCCTTGTCTAGAGAACAGCATCCGCTGGGTGGATGAGACAGGAGCTGAGCTGCTTGGTGAAGGTGATGGGTACCGTGTCCTCCAACAGACGGACTGTGTCTCTCGTCTGATTGTGAAGCGTCAGAGTGGCCCCAACAGGAAGTACACCTGCCAGGTTGTTGAGGAGAAGAATGTAAAGATAGAGGCTGACTACCCACCTGACTTCAACGGTAGGAATCTGAAAAAAAAATCTAAATTTGACCCAAAACTCTATCTGATTATTTACATGTAAATCCTGTAAATTGCTTGTCATCAGGAAATGAGTCTGTGTGTTTTAAGAAGAGAGAACACATTGTCAAACGTGTGAGTTGCATATTTAGTTATGACTTACGTTTCTTTGTCTTTTCTTTGGTAAACTATCCTCTGACCACAGATCCTAATCAGATCTACATCATCATCGGGGGTGTGGTCGGGGCGCTGGTAGTGCTGGTCGTCATCGCCGCTGTTCTCATCATATACAGGAAGAGAGCCAACGTGACAGAGGGTCAGTGAAACATAATGCAATACACATAGGATACACTTTATGATATTTGAACAACAATGTACCCTGAGCTAAAGTTGCACTATGTGATCAAAGATCTGTATTATGATAAGTGGTCACATTGAGCCCAGTAATGTCAGATGTAAGAATAACTTTTCATTCACTTT
This sequence comes from Perca fluviatilis, assembly GCF_010015445.1. Taxonomy (NCBI): domain Eukaryota; kingdom Metazoa; phylum Chordata; class Actinopteri; order Perciformes; family Percidae; genus Perca; species Perca fluviatilis. The sequence goes on along the minus strand of NC_053129.1, from coordinate 30,714,354 downwards.
TCTGTGGGTTGAGCGTGTTTAATTGTGCTTAAACCATGGCCACTGTCATTTGGAATTAATTCAACCTGGCCTGTTAACCTGTATGCATACATACATACATCTATGGATGCTAATAATGTGCAATAGTGCGACATTCTTACAGCTATGTATGATAATTATTTTGCAATAATACATGCACACACGCATCTGTGTGTACAAAACATGTGCAATAGGGCGATGTGCAATAACACTTGCACCCTTAAAACCTTAACACTTAACCGTCCTGTTGTCCTCGGGTCAAATTTGACCCGTTTTCACAAAATTTCTTTCAGAAATATGGGTTTCTTCTAAAAACGTTATAAGAAAAGTGACAAAAATTATGGAAAAAAAACACAAAAACGTCAAACAAATTGACTAAAATATCAAAGAAATTGACAACTTGGAAAAAACTGACAAAAACGTCTCAAAAGAAATCCAAAACATTTTTCAAACCAAAAAACAAAACCAATTTGACCCAAAAAAGTTTCTTTATTGTACTCTTTTATGGTTTTCCCATTGATTTATTGTGTAGAAACTTGTTATTTTAACATCAACCTGCCAAAGGGACTAAAGATGTAAATTAGCTACCGGCTATATTCTTGTATATTTACATAAATCTTCATTAATATGCACTTTTTCTGTTTTAAAATCTCAAACCAGAGTAATGTTTGAGGTGTCCGAGAAGTGACCCAAAGTGTTTTCCGCTGCCTCAGTATGAATACAATGATGTGTTTAATGTACGTAATGATTATATTTGAAGACTAATCTTTGAAATGTTACCTTTGTTCCAGATGTTCGAAACCAACTCAACACCCTGTGAGTAAAATGTATTTTTATATGACACAATCACACAACAAGAAAATATGATTGGGCTACTTTCCAGACATTTTCATTTAGATTTCTTGAATATATGTACTCATACGATATTAACCATTTCAACATTTGCCACTGATAGTATTTGGTTAATTAGGACATTAGAAGAAGCCTCAGGTCAGAAAATGTACGTCAGTGGTTCACTAATCTTTGGCTCATGATGCAGAAATACAAATTCATCCAGTGAAATCCTGCTCAATTAATTTGAGGGAAATATTTGCAATCGGCATATTCGATTTCTTTAATACAATAAAAGACAATCACAAAGGTTGGAAAACACAAGGCAGGAAGTAAAATCAAGACATGACAAGGGAGACAAACCGACTGCAAAATAAAACAGGAAACTGAAACACATGCACAACCATAACACCCTTTTTGTGAAGTAAATCCACATATTTGGAGTTTAGTTTGCATATATCTTAGCTCTGTTGCCGGACCTTCATTTTATATATCCTGGTCCTGGATAGATGTGAGAATGAGGCACCATCTCTGGCATTTCATTTTCATCAAGTTTCACTGCAAAATGGATACTGAAAAAAATAAAAACAAAATACCAACGAGAAAAATGAACTTAACTTAAAAGGTCTAGGATTGTAAATCGATGTGGGTACATATTAAATAACAAAAAGCATACTTACTTACACTGAGAAGTTCAGATTAATTACACTAAACCCAATTAAGGTCATGTAAAATCCAAAAGTGGCCCATGGCAACAATGAATATCTGTGCTCACTGCTGCCACTGGAGGCCAGAAGCTGTATTACAACAACAAGGATGTAGAAGGTCTGTTTGTCTTCACTGTAAAGGCAAAGTTAAGTTGTATTTTGTTGTGAACCACTGTGTTGTTTGTACTCAGGGCGAGCCAGAGAGCAATCTGACCTATGTCACTGTAAACCATGCTAATCAGCAGGCCTCTTCTTACAAAAAGGTGAGTGGCACGGTGATACACCTCTATTCTATTCATTCAGCTATGATTGATTTTTAACTTCTGTAATGACTTAAAGGAGCAGACTGTAGGATTTAGGGAGATCTGTTGGCAGACATGGAATACAATATTCCAGGGTTTTTCTTAGGTTTGTGGTAGACTTAGGTGCATGTATTCGGAGAGGATTTAGGGGTCCTCCCTCAAGAAAAAAAATTTCTTAAATGTTGGAAAAGCTAGAGCAGATAATACATAAATAACACTCAAAAAGCTTGAAGGAACACACCGACTTATTGGCACTTTGTCTTATTCACTGTATCCCCCAGAGTTAAATAAGTCCATACCTACCCTTCTCATCTCCATGCGTGTCGTTACTCTGTCTGACGCTCCCACCGCTAGCCTAGCTTAGCACAGATCGTGGAGGTAACCGGCTCCAACTAGCCTACTGCTCTGAATAAGTGACAAAATAACGCCAACATGTTCCTATTAACATGTTGTGATTTGTATAGTCACAGGGTGTACAAATAACAAGGTCATTTGAGACACAGCTCTCTTCTAACCGTATACATACTGGGGACTATATTCTCAGAAAGGCAAAGCACTGCTACTTCTGCTACTTTGGTGGAGTGATTTGCTTGCAGCACACGAGGAGCAGAGAGTTCCGTGGACCAGAATCTGCCAATCAGGCCCACTGGATGACTTTGCAAAGTGTGAAAATTGTGGAAGTAATTCATTCCAATTACAAATTTACCTCTTTAATATCAGACACTTAATCCAAGTTCTCTTTCTGTAAATTAACGACTTTAATCTTAGAAATTCAGTTTTTTTTTCTCAGAATATTAGCCCTCACTCCCGGGTCCGTAACATTATTCTTTTTCCTACAATAGCCTTAGAACGCTGTCGTAGCAGAAGCAACATGCGTTCGCCAACATCAAGCTGACAAGAAACTCGGTGGCAGATACAGTTTCTGATCTTTCTGGAGTGGTTAACTGGACAAATTAGGGGTATGTGGCCCAGGAACTAAAATGAGTTTGACACCCCTGGTTTAGGTGTTACCTAAAACTGCTTGGGTGCTGTGCCTAAGCCCTAGGGAACCCCCTGTATTCATTTTGTTTTTATTAGTATATAATCTTTTTTTGTAAGCTGTGAATGAGACCTTCATATCTGCAAAGGGAACAGGTCCTCTTTCCTGGAGCCCGCCATGGTGTACCACCATAGCTTACAGCAACCCATAGGCATAATTTACAGGGGGGATGGAATAATCAAAACTGGCCGGTGCCCCTAAAACCTATTATAATTTCCCTTACATGAATAAAGACATTTGCACCACAAATTGATGCAGACAAATTTCCCAGAATGCAGGAAATTAAGTTACGCCCTTGTAGTAACCTATAATACTACATCATAACTTATTAGTCGATTATATTTTGTATCAATCAAAATCTTCCCTCTGACATTTAATGGAGTAGAATTATACATTAGCATAAAATGGAAATACTAGTACTTTAAAATTGTAATTAAGTACTGTACTTGAATGAATGTATTTAATTCCATTCCACCACTGGCGTTTTTACGTTACCCAAAGACAAATCATAGATTCTTCTTCACACTTGGAAAGGGAGAGGTAATCAGTTGGTTGCAATCTGCAACCTCCCCACTAGATGCCTCTAAATTCTACACACTGTTCCTTTAAACTTAAATTAGCTTGCACTGCAATTATGGAATGTATTTATCATACTGATTACACTATACGGCCAAAACTATGTGCACACATATTTTTAGTTCAACTTAACCTTAATGCTACAGCCTTAATTGATATTTCAGACAATTGTGTGTTTATAGTTTGGTTGCAACAGTTCGGGGAAGACTCTTTTTTCTGTTTCATGATACTGCCCCTGCACAAAACCAGAGTTCTGACCCTAACCCCATCCATGGCCCATCGTTCCAGCAATTCCCCAAGAGCAAGCATTTAGTGTGAAAGTGGTGAGAAAAAACTTCCTTTTAGGAAGAAACCATGAATTTAAAAAAAAAATGTAAAACTAGTGCTATTAAATAGATGTTAGTGGTGAAACTGGTGGTAGGGAAAGAAAGCGCAGAAAAAAGCGACAGAAACCTTGAAGAAAAGCGTCTAAAAAAGGGTTAACCCGGGAGGACAAGTTGCATGGTCAACAGGAAGGCAACACAAGGGATGAACTTTTGGCAGTGGAGAGTATCTTTTCATTTCCAAGCCTGAAACCTTTTTACATATACTGAAAGAAAGCAAATGACTTACCAGAAAATAGAGCTCACTATAAGGTTTGGTAAATATAGATCATATTGTAGTTACTAGCGTGAATCATGTAACACCTCCTGTTTGTGTCATACAGGTCAAAAAGGAGGAGGTGACGTATTCTACAGTCAGAAGTCAGAAGACAGAAGCAGACGAGGATCCCAGCAGTCTCTACAGCAATGTCAGAAACCCAAAATAAATCAGAGGAAATGGGACTTCTCACAATGACCTGTTCATAGATCCTGCCGTCAGAGTGTTTTCTGTCTGTTGAGGAGTGGACAGTTGGATTTGTGCTTTGTTTTTTTTCTAGTTTTGTGTTGTACTGGCTTTGCTGAGCACCTGGTAAGGACGCCCCCCCGGGCGCCTGCCTAGGGAGGTTTTTCCAGGTTCGTCCAGCTGGTAATAGGCCTCAGGAAGACCCAGGACTAGGTGGAGAGATTAGATGTCCACTCTGGCCTGGGAACACCTCGGGATCCCCCAGTGTCCTGATGTCCCAGACCTGATAAACAGATGGATGGATGGATGGATGGATGGATGGATGGCTTTGCTTAGCATTAAGATAACTGTTGTATTATACAGCACACTGTTGGTCCTACTTGGTGTTCTATTACTTAGCTGGTTTATGACTTTTAAAAACAAAACCCATTAAACAGAATTGTCAGCTTGGTTGTTCCTTATCACAAATATATGTTTTTATTGCTATGGATTGCAATTTTATCGCTACAAAACAGATGGTTTTGACAGAGAATTTTTCAAACATGTAAGTCCAGATGTTGAGTTTTGCAAAAAAAATTAAATAATTGTAATTCACTTGTTCTCTAACGTACTTGCTGCAACATATATTTTAATTTAATTTAATAATTTTAGCATCCAAAAATGGGATTTAGCATCATATGCTGCGCGTCGGACGGTTCACGCCTCACCGTCGTCCATTAATACCTGACAATGGACACCTCGTCGGGCATTAACCCTTACATATTCTTCATTACAGCAGCTGATTATCCACTTTACATTTAAACATACACTAGTTAGGAAATCCACCACTCTTCACATCGCCATGAATTGGATCCGCTGCACAGCTCTTATTTAAAGGTCCCATGGCATGAAAATTTCACTTTACACATTAATATGAGTTCCCCCAGCCTGCCTACGGTCCCCCAGTGGCTAGAAATGGTGATAGGTGTAAACCGAGCCCTGGGTATCCTGCTCTGTCTTTGAGAAAATGAAAGCTCAGATGGGCCGATCTGGAATCTTCTCCTTATGAGGTCATAAGGAGCAAGGTTACCTCCCCTTTCTCTGCTTTGCCCGCCCAGAGAATTTGGCCCCCCCATGAGAGAGAGAGACATCATGGCTTTCAAATAAACAAAGTGGCAGTTGGTCAAGGCTGCACCCCCACCTTCCACCTTGCCCCCCACTCTCCTCCTCAATAGCTACAGACACAGAAATGGCACATCCTAAGGAAAGCTCATTGTGGGACTGGCTCTAGTGGCTGTAATTCTACACCAAGGCTGAATTTCAGGAAAGAGACTTCAGATACAGTATTAGAGGACCACTAAGGTCTATATAAAAGAGACTTCAGATACAGTATTAGGGGACCACTAAGGTCTATATAAAAGAGACTTCAGATACAGTATTAGGGGACCACTCAGGTCTATATAAAAGAGACTTCAGATACAGTATTAGGGGACCACTAAGGTCTATATAAAAGAGACTTCAGATACAGTATTAGGGGACCACTAAGGTCTATATAAAAGAGACTTCAGATACAGTATTAGGGGACCACTCAGGTCTATATAAAAGAGACTTCAGATACAGTATTAGGGGACCACTAAGGTCTATATAAAAGAGACTTCAGATACAGTATTAGGGGACCACTAAGGTCTATATAAAAGAGACTTCAGATACAGTATTAGGGGACCACTCAGGTCTATATAAAAGAGACTTCAGATAAAACTTCAGATCATAATTTAGTAGAAGTTTTAATATAAAATCATATATTCAGAATCTTAATTATACTGTTTTATTATTCTTTTCCCAGGGAACACAAAACCACTTGAAAATGTGAGTTAAAAACTGTACTACTGCTTTTACTACTGTGACAGAGTTTCCCAGCTACATTACTGTTACACCAAATTGCCTTCCTGTTCAACTGAAATCCTCTCACACGCAATACTGAAAGGGGCTCTGAAACGCTTTCATGAACACCACTGAAACAGATTTGTGCACTATACTGAAACATTCTCATATACACTATTGAAAGTGAATTCCCGTTTCAGTTGTGTATATGAGAGTGATTCAGTATTGCGTGTGAGAGGGTTTCAGTAACGTTTATGAGAGCATTTCAGTGTTGCACATGAGAGCGTTTCAGTAGCATTTATGAAAGCGTTTCAGTAGCGTTTAAGAGAACGTTTCAGTAGCGTTTATGAGAGCGTTTCAGTAGTGTCAATAAGAGCGCTTCAGTATTGCGTGTGAGAGCGTTTCAGTTGAATGTATGAGAGCTTTTCAGTAGCATTTATGAGAGCATTTCAGTAGCGTTTATGAGAGAGTTTCAGTAGTGTTTATGAGAGTTTCAGTAGTGTTTATGAGAGAGTTTCAGTAGTGTTTATGAGAGTCTGAGGGTTTATGAGAGAGTTCAGTGTTTATGAAAGTTTCAGTAGTGTTGAGAGATCAGTGGATTGTAACGTTGGAGTTTGAGAGTTTCAGTAGTGTTTATGAGAGATTCAGTAGTGTTTATGAGAGTTTCAGTAGTGTTTATGAGAGTTTCAGTAGTGTTTATGAGAGTTTCAGTAGTGTTTATGAGAGTTTCAGTAGTGTTTATGAGAGTTTCAGTAGTGTTTATGAGAGTTTCAGTAGTGTTTATGAGAGTTTCAGTAGTGTTTATGAGAGTTTCAGTAGTGTTTATGAGAGATTCAGTAGTGTTTAGAGTTCAGTGTTTATGAGAGTAGTAGGTTTATGAGAGTCAGTAGTGTATGGAGTTCAGTTTGAGTGCAGTAGGGTTATGAGAGCAGTAGGTATGAGAGTTCAGTAGTGTTTATGAGAGTTTCAGTAGTGTTATGAGAGATTCAGAGGTATGAAGTTCAGAGGTTTATGAGGTTTCGTAGTGTTTATGAGAGTTCAGTGTGTATGAAGTCAGTAGTGTTTATGAGAGTTTCAGTAGTGTTTATGAGAGTTTCAGTAGGGTTATGAGAGTTTCAGTAGTGTTTATGAGAATTCAGTAGGTTTATGAGAGTTTAGTAGGTTTGGAGATTCAGTAGGTTTATAGAGTTTGTGGTTTATAGAGTTTCAGTAGGTTTATGGTTTCAGTAGGTTTATGAGAGAGTTCGTAGGTATAGGGTTAGTGGTTTATGAGAGATTAGTAGTGCTATAGAGTAGTGTTTATGAGGTTCAGTAGGGTTATGAGAGGTTCAGTAGGTTTATGAAGAGTTTCAGTAGCGTAGAGGGTTTAGTAGTGTTTATGGAGAGTTTCAGTAGTGTTTATGAGAGTCAGGGTTGAGAGGTTCAGTGTTTGAGGGGTTCAGTAGGTATGGAGATTCAGTAGCGTTAGAGGCGTTTCAGTAGTGTTTATGGGGGTTTCAGTAGTGTTTATGAGCGTTTCAGTAGTGTTTATGAGAGAGTTTCAGTAGTGTTTATGAGAGTTTCCTTGTATGTGTGAGAGCGTTTAATCTTCCAGTTGTTTATGGAGAGTGTTTCAGTAGTGTATGTAAGAGCATTTCACATGTGTTTGTGAGAGGTAATTCTGAATAATGTCCCTTGACGGCCCTTCATAGCTGTGGGTAAAATATCACCCAGGGCTGTGGGAAGGTTTCATCGAGCCCACTAGCTTAATGATGTCATTCAGGGAAATGGGGCAGAATGAGGACAGAAATTGAAAGTCTCTGATGTGTAATATGTATGTATATGGGTTTACTGAAGGTACAATGCCTGCGCGCGACAGCTCTAACCTTGTCCACAAAATGAGACAAAAATTGGTTTCAGTCAACATTTGAACGCAACGGGGACAATACATTCAGCAGGGGAAACAATGTTGTTAATAGTCTCAAACATAACTTTAGGATTGTTTTTACAGGCAGATATCAGATTAGGAAAATAAGAGGCTCTAGCATCCTTGATCATTTAATTCAGGTCTACTAAGAGCCCTTTAAGATGCAGGCGATGGACTTGGAGCTGAGTCGCTTTCCATAAACGCTCAGTTCTCCGACAGACACGCCTCAAGCTGGAATAACAACAAGGGTTAAAGGATGCGCACATTCTGACATCTATAACCTCCCATATATTATTTAGTTAATTTTGAGAGGCTGTGGTGACTAATGCCATTTCAAATGATGTTTTTACTCAGAAACTCAAAGAGGAAGTTTTATCATCAGCTGCACCGGCCAGACACAAAAAGTCTCAGAGATCATCGGCTGTCTCCAGAGAACACACAGAGAATGGCTCGACTGGAATTAATCCTCATTTTTGTGCTTCAGTTTGAAGGTGATTGCTCTGATTTTATTTCATTATTTCATTATTTATGTGTTTAAAACAATAGGCTTTTTTGAAATAACATAATGTATCGTATAGCAGTACTGAAATAACAACATCTTCTACACTGCAACCATAGCGTCTTAAAACAGTTGTTGGCTTTGCATTAGACAGTGCAGCTGAAAAAATAGCCCAACATGCACTATTTTCTTCTGCTTGCTAAAAACTATAAATCCCAGGCGACTTAGGAAGTTGCTGTGCCTTTTCAAAACATATGTGTTACCTGTTATCAAAGATTTAAGACTCCGTTAGGAAGCAGTGAGTTTGGGCCTGAGAGACAGAGACAGAGTGGGGAAGTCAGAAAAATCATTCAAATATGTACTGTATTCAGATAATTGAATGTATAAATTGTCACTAACAAAAAAAAAAATACTTTTCTGTCCATCAGGCATCAGTGGAAGGTTCTTTCTCTATAAGAGACCTGGACAAGAAGCAGTTATGTCCTGTAGGCCTACCACTGAATCATCCTCCCCCCCAACATGCTCCATCGTTGAATGGCTTTACAACAGAGATCTGACTGAGACTCTCACTGAGGTCAGGAATGGAAATGTTACAGAGATCTCAGCCCAAGCTGCCAGGCTGATGGTGAACACTGATTGCTCTTTGGTCATTAACAACATCACTGCTGAGGATGCTGGTCGATACACCTGTCGGCAGGGGGGAGACACTAATACAGATAAAGTTACATATCTAAGTGTTATGACAAGTGAGTATCATTTCCATAAAAAACTCAAAAGGAAATTCTACTTTTGGGACATGCTTTTTTGGGGACAAAATGTGTGCCGAGCTCAGCCTCATTCCAGCTGAACACCCTTTTCCTGTCACTTGTTGAAATGCCACTGAAAGGGTTTGAGTCCATTTGGTTCAGTCCACCTTCACACTTTGTTTAACTCAGTAAAACAAGGAATAGAAACATAGAAAAGAAAAAAATCTAACATGTTTATGCTGAGTCAGCAGTTATCAGGGGGGGCTGTGGCTCAGGAGCTATGTGTGAATGGGGACTGTAGTGTGTAAAGTGTTTTGAGTGTTTAAGACTAGAAAAGCGCAATATAAATAAACGCAATCCATTTACCATCACTTGTTTTCTCTCAGTCTCTCCATCTCCACCAGACGCTGATCCAAAGAGGGACGGTCAAGTCACATTAGAGTGCTCTCTGATTAGAATAAGCGACCCTCCTTGGTTAGAGAACAGCATCCGCTGGGTGGATGAGACAGGAGCTGAGCTGCTTGGTGAAGGTGATGGGTACCGTGTCCTCCAACAGACGGACTGTGTCTCCTTTCTGACTGTGAAGCGTCAGAGTGGCCACAACAGGAAGTACACCTGCCAATTTGTTGATAAGCAGAATAATGTAAAGATAGAGGCTGACTACACACCTGACTTCAACGGTAGGAATCAGAAAAAATCAAAATTTAAACACCTGACCTTACAGGAGAGATAACACATAATCAGACAGAAACATCTAACCCAGGGAAGAGAATATGCAGCCCGACCAGATACAAAGCTTCGGAAACAAAGTGTCACGCGTTTAAAGATTCTAACATTGTGGTTTTCATGTCCTTGGATTAAAGGTATAGTAGGTGATGCTAATCCAATACACTTTTTTCAAATTCGGTGAATATCTTCTCACCTAGGTCTCTATTTTCTGAGTACTCTGGACCCCCCGCTGTTAATCTGTTAATAAATGGAAAACAAACAGAAAGGAGTGCACAAGCCACAAAGCGGTATTCCAGCCAATTGGCAACAGGCGGCGACAGTTGATGGTAGGGGGAGAGGGGGAGGCAGCAAATGAATGTGCCGGCCAGCCAGTAGTTATATGTCCGATGAATCTGGGGAGCTTCTGTAGAGGGTGTGGGGGTTGTTGCCTATTTGTATTTGTTTGGCAGTTGAGTTCAAATATCAAAAATGTTTGCACAGCATCACTTACTGCACCGTAAACTATTGCTAGTTCTTATTTATGAACTGATGTGTGTTGAACAGATCCCACAGGTGTGTCTCCTCTGAGCTACGTCATGTGGACTGTGCGTGTTGCCGGACTGATCCTCATGGTTGGCATCACCGTTCTTGTCATCAGAAACAAAAGTGAGAAAAAATTCTGATCATAATTTAGTAGAAGTGTTAATATAAAGTCATAAATTCAGAATCTTAATGTTACTTTTTATTATTCTTTTCCCAGGGAACACAAAACCACTTGAAAATGACAATAATGTGAGTTAACAGTTTTTTATGTGAGTCTGTTGTTACTACTGTGACTCAGAGGCTGCAGTCTCTCGGTTCGTCCCTTGAAACAGTTTTTCAGGATCTCATGTGTGGTGTTGTATTTCACAGGTGAATGATAGGCCGACGTCCAGTATGAAAACGTGGAAACACGTCCTGCTGCTGCTCGACCGCAGTGATCGACAACTTCAGATCATCAGAAAGTCAAATACCATCAGTCATTGGACACATGTGATCAAAGCTTTCAGTGGAAATGATTGGTTTATATTTAGGATGCAAATAGCTTGCTCTTTAAAGGCTTCAAGTAATGTAAAGTATAACCAGTGGTGGAAGAAGTATTGAGATCCATTACATTTACTTTTGTTGTACAGCTGAAGCAACCATGTTCTTCAAACTTTAACATCTTGGAGATGCAAGCTTTTCAAGCTACAGTGTTGATGGGTGTAAAATCTGCTACATGTGTGTTTAGTAAAATGAAATGACTCCAGGTTACTCAGATCTGACCTGAAATCATAACAAATGTGGTAGAGTATGCATAATTACTATAACTGACTAACGTTCATATATATATATATATATATATATATATATATAATTACATATTTATCAAGCAATTCTAATTCTATTATGTTTAAATTATTGTCTTTTCATAGTCATAGTTAATATTTAATAATAAGTTATTGCACTGTTCAATCCCTGCACTGTTCACTATTGCACTACCACCATTGCACACAGTCTACCATGGCACCTTTAACTCTTTAAATTTATGTGAGGGATTTTTATAACTTTTTATAACACTTTACATTTCTGTAATTGATTTTTATGTATGTGAGATATATGTGTGTATGTGTGTTTGTTGTGTTATGGTTGTCTAAGCTACTGGATGCCTCTAATTTCCCTCGGGATGAATAAAGTATCTATCTATCTATGTATCTATGTATCTATCTATCTATCTATCTATCTATCTATCTATCTATCTATCTATCTATCTATCTATCTATCTATCTATCTATCTATCTATGTATCTATCTAAATCATGCGCCAAGATGCAGGGGGGGTAATGATTAATGATTGATCAACCCACAACTTCTTCAAAAAAAATCCCTATGCTGTGTGGAGTGTTGCTTAAAGGATGTACACATTCTGACACCTATGACCTCCCACATATTATTTAGTTAATTTTGAGAGGCTGTGGTGACTGATGCCATTTCAAATGATGTTTTTACTCAGAAACTCAAAGAGGAAGTTTCATCATCAGCTGCATCGGCCGGACAAAAAGTCTCAGAGATCATCGGCTGTCTCCAGAGAACACACAGAGAATGGCTCGACTGGAATTAATCCTCATTTTGTGCTTCAGTTTGAAGGTAATTGCTCTGATTTTCATTATTTATGTGTTTATCTTTGTACAAAATGTAAACTTTCTTTATCATCAGTACAGCCTGAAACAATTAAACCAGCACAGGAAACAAAAATATCTTTGGGGGTTCTTTTATCTCTGAATGTTAAATTGATGATGTCTGTCAATAACATAACAAAACAAAAGGCTTTTTGAAATAACATAATGTATCATATAGCAGTACTTAAATTAACAACATCTTACACTGCAACCATAGCAACCCTTTCCTGTCCGCCAAAACAGTCGTTGGCTTTGCATTGGACAGTGCAGCTGAAAAAATAGCCCAACATGCACTATTTTCTTCTGCTGCTAAAAGCTACAATTCCCAGTTGATTTAGGAAGTTGCTGTGCCTTTTCTAAACATATGTGTTACCTGTTTTCAAAGATTTAAGACTCTGTTAGGAAGCAGTGAGTTTGGGACTGAAAGACAGAGACAGAGTGGGGAAGTCAGAAAATCATCAAAACATTTACTGTATTCAGAAAATGTAATGTATAAATTGTCACTAACCATTATTTTTTTCCTTTTCTGTCCATCAGGCATCAGTGGAAGGTTCTTTCTCTATAAGAGACCTGGACAAGAAGCCGTTCTGCCCTGTACCACTGAATCATCCTCCCCCCAACATGCTCCATGGTTACATGGCTTTACAACAGAGATCGAGACTCTCATTGAGGTCTGGAATGGAAATGTTACACAGATCTCAGCCCGAGCTGCCAGGCTGAGTGTGAACACTGACTGCTCTTTGGTCATTAACAACATCACTGCTGAGGATGCTGGTCATATACACCTGTCGGCAGGGGGAGAGACACTAATACAGATGTATATACATTTCTAAGTGTTCTGACAAGTGAGTATCATTTCCAAAAAACTCCAAAAGGAAATTCTACTTTTGGGGAGATGCTTTTTGGGGGACAAAATGTGTGCCGAGCTCAGCCTCATTCCAGCTGAACACCCTTTTCCTGTCACTTGTTGAAATATCACTGAAAGGGTTTGAGTCCATTTGGTTCAGTCCACCTTCACACTTGGTTTAACTCAGTAAAACAAGGAATAGAAACATAGAAAAGAAACTGGTCCAGATCTTGTAGGTAAGTCGCTGCTGACTGTAAGATGAAACATGTTTATGCTGAGTCAGCAGTTATCAGGGGAGGCTGTGGCTCAGGAGCTATGTGTGAATGGGGACTGTAGTGTGTAAAGTGCTTTGAGTGTTTAAGACTAGAAAAGGCAATATAAATAAATGCAATCCATTTACCATCACTTGTTTTCTCTCAGTCTCTCCATCTCCACCAGACGCTGATCCAAAGAGGGACGGTCAAGTCACATTAGAGTGCTCTCTGTTTAGAATAAGAGACCAACCTTGTCTAGAGAACAGCATCCGCTGGGTGGATGAGACAGGAGCTGAGCTGCTTGGTGAAGGTGATGGGTACCGTGTCCTCCAACAGACGGACTGTGTCTCTCGTCTGACTGTGAAGCGTCAGAGTGGCCACAACAGGAAGTACACCTGCCAGGTTGTTGAGGAGAAGAATGTAAAGATAGAGGCTGACTACCCACCTGACTTCAACGGTAGGAATCAGAATAAAAATCTAAATTTACACACTTGACCTTCCAGGAGAGATAACACATAATCAGACAGAAACATCTAACCCAGGGAAGAGAATATGCAGCCGACCAGATACAAAGCTTCAGAGACAAAATGTCACTTTTAAAAGATTCTAACATTGTGGTTTTCATGTCCTTGGATTAAAGGTATAGTAGGTGATGTTAATCCAAAACACTTTTTGTCAAATTCTGTGAATATCTCTCCACGGTCACCTAGGTCTCTATTTTCTGAGTACTCTGATAAAAGAAAACTGGTGTTAATACACAGCCCGGTGGTGTTTAAAGCCCTCAACGTCTCCTTCCAGGCAAGGGTGCAACTGTTGACTTCAAGACACCTAACCCTAACCATAACCATAACCATAACCATAACCATAACCATAACCATAACCATTGCCTAATCCTAGTGCCTTCCAGGCAGCGCTGCCTTGAAGGAGATGTTGGGGGCTTAAAACACTGATAAACTAATACACAGCCCTGGCTGTGTAAATGGAAAACAAACAGAAAGGAGTGCACGAGCCACAAAACACTGTTCCAACCAATTGGCAACAGTTTGGCAGTTGAGTTCAAGTATCATCAATCTTTGCGCAGCATCACTTACTGCACCTTAAACTATCGTTCTTATTTATGAACTGATGTGTGTTGAACAGATCCCACAGGTGTGTCTCCTCTGAGCTACGTCATGTTGGCTGTGCGTGTTGCCGGACTGATCCTCATGGTTGTCATCACTGTTCTTGTCATCAGAAACAAAAGTGAGAAAAAATTCAGATCATAATTCAGTAGAAGTGTTAATATAAAGTCAAACATTCAGATTCTTAATGCTACTTTTTTATTATTCTTTTCCCAGGGAACACAAAACCACTTGAAAATGACAACAATGTGAGTTAGAAACTGTACTTTTTTATGTGAGTCTGTTGTTACTACTGTGACTCAGAGGCTGCAGTCTCTCCGGTTCGGTCCCTTGAAACAGTTTTTCAGGATCTCATGTGTGGTGTTGTATTTCACAGGTGAATGATGCTGCTCGACCGCAGTGATCGACAACTTCAGATCATCAGAAAGTCAAATACCATCAGTCATTGGACACATGTGATCAAAGCTTTCAGTGTAAATGATTGGTTTATACTGTATTTAGGATGCATAGCTTACTCTTCATAGGCCTCAAGTACTGCAAATATATCCTGTGGTGGAAGAAGTATTCAGATCATTAACTTAAGTAAAGTACTAATACCACACTGTAAGAATACTCTGTTACAAGTAACTGTCCTGCATTGAAAATGTTACCAAAGTAAACATATGTAAGTATAATCTTAAAAAGTGTACTTAAAGTATTAAAAGTAAAAGTACTTAATGCAGAAAAATCCTCCCATTTTAGAAATTGGAAATGATTCAAACAGTTTTGTCAATCAACTGAAAGTGTTTAATCTGCTAATCATTTTAGCTGGACTTGTAGGTCCATATATTGTTTCTCAATTTGTAGAGTGACTAAAGCTGTCAGATGAATGTAGTGGAGTAAAAAGTACAATAAGCCAACCTGCTTGCTGCCCCCCCTCACAGCGAGGGACAACTAATCACTCAACAAAATCCCGACTGTTTGCTGTCCTGGCTCCTGAATGGTGGAACAAGCTCGCCATTGACATCAGGACGGCTGAAAGCATCTTCCGCCGAAGGCTAAAACATCATCTCTTCAGACTACACCTCGGATGTGTAAAAAATGTCTCTTTGTAGTTTCACTTATTTCTAAAGCTAATGTACTTGCAATACTTGTTGTCTGGAGTTTGTACCTTCAGGGTTGAAAGCATTTAATTGGAAATCACTCTGGATAAAAGTGTCAGCTAAATGACATCATGTGGACACAACTTGAATGAAGGTCTATTGGATGTGTAATACAGAAGGCAATATTTGCATATACATATATATATATATATACTTTGATAATATGTCAGATGTATTTTTCCGCTTGTTAGAGTTGTATTTCTGTCTTGAAGAAACCAAATAAATTGATTAACTGCGCTTTAAATGATTTTGAATAATTGTCTGACAACCTGCTTTTTATACAGCATTAAAAATCTGCTTAGAAAATTTGGATAGAATATAACAATGTAATTCAGCTAAATAAAAGAAAAATCATTATTTCACTTGTTTCCAATTTGAAAAGATTGTATATCGGAATACAATACACATTTTCTACAGGCTCAGTCTGCCTTTAAATAATTCCAGTGCTAGTTCTGTGGTATCAGAATTTTGGATGGTAGTCATGGAAACTGTTACGGTCCGGCACTGTTGTTCCTGTCCCCATTTGTTTTCCTTTTCCCTTTTTCCCTGTGTGTGTTGTCTGTGTCTGTCTCCTCCTGCTGTGCAGCCCAGTCAGAGGATCTAGGTCAGGGGGCGTGGCCATTACCTCCAGCTGCAGCTCATTGTCACCAATCAACCAGCAGTTATCTACCCGGGCTGGCCACCTCTCCAGCGCCAGTTCGTTCCTACACCACCTGTGGTAACTTGGCTCCGTACTGCGATCTCAGTTCAGTTGTTACCCTCTCTACATTGTAGTTGTCTCTGCCACGTTTGTAACCTGTCTCTCCTTCAATCAGATCCCGTCTGTTCCTGCTGCCTGCCTGCCTGCCACTTCCACGCCGCAACCTGCTCATCTGTTGTCTGATATCCTCGTCATCCAGCTCTCAGTGCTACTGGCTCTCCACCCCACTCAGCTCCTATCCCGGTCTGAAGCTGCTCCACCCTGAACTGTTTTCTCTCTGCCAAAACACGCAGAATAAACAACATCTTTAATCACCCTCTTTGTCCGTGTGTCCGTCTCTGCGCCTGAGTCCCCACCAAGCTTAACAGAAACATTAATTGTTCATGTGACAAGGGCTGGGAAGATTAGCAAAACAGGAAACCAAGTGACTGTACTCTGATCCAATGGAAATCACAATAGTCAGATTGCACTCTAGCCCAATGGATTTGGGGGGGGATCATAATATTTCAGGGGGGGCATGTGCCACCCCTTGCTCCCCTTCTAGCCTCGCCCCTGCAACCCAAAAGATGTAAAAAATAACCGTCTATATCCTTCTTACCTGTAAATGTTAGCCTGACGTGGTCATACTCAGATTCTAGTCAGAATATGAGTCTGAAACCGCTCCATTGGGCTGTGATTATGGGGCGTGTTCCAACCGAACCAGGAAAAAAAATGCCTCTGCATTCATTGGATAGACCTACAACCAATCAGAGCAACGGAACTCAACTCAGCTGTTAACAGAACTCAACACTGTGTATCGTCTCCATAGCAACCACTCTTTGCACAATGCATTCGTTCTAACTTCCGACTTTTAGACCTTTTTGAAGCTGGATATATCATTTGTTGCGTGTAAATATAAATGTGGGTAACGTTAGTGATGGTGACATGCTTGCTACAGTCGCATTTCTAGAGATGAATCGGCGAAAACACGTTTTATTTCTCTGATTCACGGCTTTGTTCTAGCGCCGCTGGGCGCTCCCTCTCTTCAGTCTCTCTCTATGTCTCTCCACCATATAACGCTCCCTCTCTTCAGTCTCTCTCTATGTCTCTCCACCATATAACGCTCTCTCTCTTCAGTCTCTCTCTATCTCGCTCCACCATATAACGCTACCATGCTTTCGGGCAGTTGTTGAGGCTCCTCCACTGAGGATTTTAAAATGAATGCGCTGTCGATATCTTCTGTAACAGACGCGATGGTGGAATCTACACATCTCAACAAATCCAACCCAAGCGTTCTTTGCTGACGTGGTTGATTCTGTTATTGTTGATCATCTTTCCGACAATCTGATTGGTCCGAACAGATCCTGTTCGGGCAATAATTTCTCAACGGAGTGACTCCAGACCGAACTTCCCGACCTCGAATTTTGTGGGCGGGGCTAAGTTCGGCTGGCATCCAGGCTATGTAAATGTATGAATTCCCAACAAATTCAGACCCCCCTCTAGTGGAACATACCATCTTATCTGGTACAGAATTCAGCTGCCCGCATCATAACCCGAGCCCCCTCCATCCACCACATCACTCCTGTCCTCCAACAGCTCCACTGGCTCCCGGTCCAGTTCTGTATCTAATTCAAAGTCCTCCTGTTTACATTCAAAACCATCCACAACCTCGCCCCCCCCCCCAATATTTGTCTGATCTCCTCCAGGTTCCAACTCCCTCCCGCTCCCTCAGATCCTCTTCCTCCATACACCTGTCTGTTGTTTTAATTTTAATTTATATAATATATTATATTATATTATTTATATAATTTATATAATTATATAATTTTTTTTTTGCTGCTTTTAAATGTCTTGTGTATCCCTTTATGGTGTCATTGAGTGCTGAGAAAGGTGCCTTTAAATAAAATGTATTATTATTATTATTATTATTATTATTAATAACCTTGAGGTGCACGTCTCTTTTCTTTCTGTCTTTCTGCCGTTGATTTCTGTTGGACTAAACACGTTCTTTTATCAATCGTTCATTTTACATTTTTTCTCATATAAATTCATGTCTTGTTGGACTTCCTGCCTTGTGTGTTTTCCCGCCTTTGTGAGGGTCTGCCCCACCCTGACGCATAATCACTCAGTTGCGGTTTCCTGGTTGAACGACATGTTCCCTCGGAATGGTTTACAACGCTTTGAAACGGTGTTCAACGGTGTGCAATATTGCAATATTTCAGGGGGGGTAGGTGCCACCCCCTGTCCCCGTTCTAGCCCCGCCCCTGCAACCCATTCCCCAAAAGAGGTAAAAAATAACCGTTCATGTTGCTCAAAACGTGTATACATCCTTCTTACCTGTAAATGTATGTTTCCCAACAATCTCAGACGCCCCTCTAGTGGAACATACCATCTTAACCTCGGAGGCGACGTCTTTTCTCTCTTTCATGTCTTCCTCCGTGAAATGAAGCTGCATTCAAGTGCGGTCGGAAATGTTGACATCTGTAAACGATCTGACGGAAAACCATAACAGAAAAATAAAGTCTACTTCTGCTACACAAATTGTTGCACAATAAAAAAACACCAGAATTCAGGAAGTTAAGTGTCTGACGCTCAAATGTTGGTGGGGGAGTTATTATCCCACGCCCTTACACAGCTGTATCCTTTGCAGAAGTATTTTCAGCACCTGTGTGAAGAGGCGTGACACACAGCTGGAACATAGAAACTATCAGCTGTGCCACAACGTCATATTTACTTGATGTCAGTCTTGTATAAAGTACTTGAAAGCAATACTTGAGTAAAAGTACAAGTATGTTACCAGAAAATTACTTTGGTAGAAGTTAAAGTCACCTTTTAGAATATTACTTGAGTAAAAGTCTTAAAGTATCTGATATTAACTGTACTTAAGTATCAAAAGTAAAAGTAAAAAAAAATATCTTTGATTATGAACTTTATGGCCAAAGGTGTGTAACGTTATCTTCATCACCGCTGTCGTCGAGGTGGTCATGTTACCGTGGCGGCAGAGCCTGCACCAGGTGCTTCCATGACACTAACACAGTCATTCTGCTTCCTCCTCTTCTTCTTCTTCTTCTTTAGTTTTGCCCTATGGTTGTTTTTTTTTGCCGCTGGGCAACAAACAGACATTAGGTCACCAACTGGAATGGAGAGTGCATTATCTTGGCAATTTAGGAGCAACGATTCCCCAAACCTGCTTATTTCCAGTGTAACAAATTTATTCTGATTTTATTTTGTAGTAACGAGTAACAAGATGCTGAGGGGAAATGTAGAGGAGTAAAAGTATACAATTTTCCGGAAATATAAATAATGAAGTAAAGTACAGATACGTGATAATTCTACTTAAGTACAGTAGCAAAGTATTTGTACTTCGTCACATTCCAACACTGCTTGATGTCACTTAGTAATGGCGGCTCTGAAACAGGGATGTCTGACTTTGCTGAAGGCCTGTTGCCTCTTCGCCTGTTCCTGTATCCTCGCGTCGCTTCCTCGCCTCCTCCGCTCAAAATAAATGTCAGCTGGGAGGGGGGGCTAAGACGCGAGGAGAGGAGGCGAGGATGTACAAACTGAGAAATGAGAGGAGGAGTTATCATTGTAATGCTGTTGTTGTATGTTACCTCCTCTTTTGATCACCGCTGAAATGACTGAATGGAAATTACATGTTAATAACATTTTCCATTACTCGGTACTCTGAGGAAATGCATCGATCAACAGAAATACAAGTTAGAGTTTTATTTCAGTGGAAACACTGCTAGTGTTATATAAACCATGATAGATTTATAATGTTTTTTTTTACATTTCAGGCTAATAGAAAACTAATAGAGCCTTTAGATGATACTAAAATGCACAATCACCCCACCATAAAAGGCTTAACATTTAATTTCTCTGTAATGTTGTGCAATTTCTGTTTAATATGCACACTGAAGTAATGCAATTTTAACTCTCTGGGGCTTACAACAGGCTGGTTGGTGGGTGGTGGTATTTCTCAACTCATTTCTTTCTAAATTAGCTCAAGTTGACCAAAAAGAGGAAACAGATTGCATACAGATCAGCAGCAGAGGAGAACAGTCTCACACAACGTCTTGTCTGCTGACAGAGAATGGACGCCAAACGTCTACTGGAATTAATCCTTATTTTAGTGCTTCACTTTCAAGGTAAACCTCTGTTTTCTTATTTAAATGTTAATCATAATTTAACACGGCTTTTATTACTGTTAAATAAAGGCCAGTGTGACAAACTGCTACCAGGAACAAGCCGCTATGTTCCTGCTTTAGTGTAAGTAAAAAACAGGATTGAAATTATGAGTTGTGAGTTTATTTTTTTAGATAGATTGTGAAATGTATATTGTGTTCAGTGTGTGTAGATGTCAAGGACGGAAAAGTTAACAGTAGTTATAAAGTAATGATCAAAGCTTGTCCACTATCTGCTCTCTTTGTGGTTTCTTTAAACTCCACCAATGTGATATGAATATTCATGTTTTTTACCCAAGTGTTATGAATATTTATGTATTTACATTATGAATTGATGCAGTTAGTGCACAGAGGAACACAAGACACAAATACAATAACATCAGCTGTGCAGATTTAATTTGATCTCAACCTCTGCTTATTGTTGGTGTTTTTCTTATGGTTTTAACAGGATAATTAAGTTGTATATATTTCCCAAAGAGCCTATGATTCAATAATTAACTGAGACATAAATGAAAAAGTCTGTCTGAAAAAGACTGTCTCTGTGCAGATACTCGTATGTGTCAAATCTTACACGTGTGTTCTTTTCTGTCCATCAGGCATCAGTGGAAGAGAATTCTTTCTCTATAAGAGACTTGGAGAAGAAGCCATTCTGTCCTGTACCACTGAATCATCCTCCCCCCCAACATGCTCCATGGTTACATGGCTTTACAACAGAGATCGAGTTCAGACTCTCATTGAGGTCAGGAATGGAAAAGTTAGAGAGATCTCAGCCCGAGCTGCCAGGCTGAGTGTGAACACTGACTGCTCTTTGGTCATTAACAACATCACTGCTGAGGATGCTGGTCTATACACCTGTCGGCAGGGGAGAGACACTAGTACAGATGTATATACATATCTAAGTGTTCTGACAAGTGAGTATCATTTCCATAAAAATCTCAAAAGGAAATTCTACTTTTGGGACATGCTTTTTTGGGGACAAAATGTGTGCCGAGCTCAGCCTCATTCCAGCTGAACACCCTTTTCCTGTCACTTGTTGAAATATCACTGAAAGGCTTTGATTCCATTTGGTTCAGTCCACCTTCACACTTTGTTTAACTCAGTAAAACAAGGAATAGAAACATAGAAAAGAAACTGGTCCAGATCTTGTAGTAAAGTCGCTGACTGTAAGAGGAAACATGTTTATGCTGAGTCAGCAGTTATCAGGGGAGGCTGTGGCTCAGGAGCTATGTGTGAATGGGGACTGTAGTGTGTAGAAGTGCTTTGAGTGTTTAAGACTAGAAAAACGCCAATATAAATAAATGCAATCCATTTACCATCACTTGTTTTCTCTCCAGTCTCCCACCAGACGCTCGATCCAAAGAGGAGGAAGGTCAAGTCACATTAGAGTGTTCTCTGTTTAGAATAAGCGACCGTCCTTGTCTAGAGAACAGCATCCGCTGGGTGGATGAGACAGGAGCTGAGCTGCTTGGTGAAGGTGATGGGTACCGTGTCCTCCAACAGACGGACTGTGTCTCCTTTCTGACTGTGAGTAAGGGCCGCACGATAAAGGAAGTACACCTGCCAGTTTGTTGAGGAGAAGAATGTAAAGATAGAGGCTGACTACACACCTGACTTCAACGGTAGGAATCAGAAAAAAAATAAAAGAATTTGACCCAAAACTCTATCTGATTATTTACATGTAAATCCTGTAAATTGCTTGTCATCAGGAAATGAGTCTGTGTTTTAAGAAGAGAGGTCACATTGTCAAACGTGTGAGTTGCATATTTAGTTATGACTTACGTTTCTTTGTCTTTTCTTTGGTAAACCATCCTCTGACCACAGATCCTAATCAGATCTACATCATCATCGGGGGTGTGGTCGGGGCGCTGGTAGTGCTGGTCGTCATCGCCGCTGTTCTCATCATATACAGGAAGAGAGCCAACGTGACAGAGGGTCAGTGAAACATAATGTGATACACATAAGATACACTTTATGATATTTGAACAACAATGCACCCTGAGCTAAAGTTGATCAAAGATCTGTATTATGATAAGTGGTCACATTGAGCCCAGTAATGTCAGATGTAAAAATAACTTTTCATTCCCTTTTCTGTGGGTTGAGCGTGTTTAATTGTGCTTAAACCATGGCCACTGTCATTTGCAAGTAATTAAACCTGGCCTGTGACCCTGTATGCATACATACATACATCTATGGATGCTAATAATGTGCAATAGTGCGACATTCATACAGCTATGTATGCTAATTATTTTGCCATAATACATGCACACACGCGTCTGTGTGAACAAAACGTGCAATAGGGTGATGTGCAATAACACTAGCACCCTTAAAACCTTAAAGGCCCGGACACAATAGAGCCAATAATCGGCCGTCGGACAGTCTGGCGAGATCGGTGACTCGAGTCTGTTCGGTGTGTTCCGTGCCGTCGTCTGTCCGAGGGGCCGTCGTCCTTCATTTTAGCCGATTTGACATGTATAATCAGCGGGGCGGGCACTGTCGGCAGTTGGACTCAAATGACCCATCTGACTGGTGGAGTGCTAACCTGGAAACGGGGAGCGGAATCAGCTTGACTAAAGTCTCTCAAAATCAGACGAAAATCTTTTAAACTGACCTTTGTCGATGTGAAATGAAGACAGATTCAGCAACTGCACGGCCTACTTCTCACTTAAAATGTTTTCAGAAACACGTTTCGGTGAACTATTTAGTACAATATGAGATTTGAATTCTGAACAAGCCGCAATGAGAGTCTGGCTTTGAATTTCCGGAGAAACCAGACCCACGTGACGCATTCGTCCAATCAGCTGCCGGTTTTCATTTGTGGGCGACAATACAGATTAGCGCCGCCTACTGTCATGGAGACGTATTACGTCTCGTCGTTTTGGTGTGTTCCGAGGCACTTTTTTGACCAATTTGGGGAGACTGATCAGCCCAGCTGCCTTTTCTGCCGACGTTTGGCCGTCGGCTCTGTGTGTCCAGGCCTTAACACTTAACCGTCCTGTTGTCCTCGGGTCAAATTTCACCCGTTTTCAAAAAATTTCTATCAGAAATTTGGGTTTCTTGCAACCAAATTGTCAAAAGAAATAATGTGGATGGTTCTTACAACGCTGTTTATTAGTAAAATAAATGATCGGTTCACTACTCTTATTCAATTTTATAGCATTTGAAGAAAAATGTGATGATCATCAAAAGAAAAGTGACAAAAATGACAGAAAAAACAACAAAAACTTCAAAAAAATCTACTAAAATAACGAAAAATTGACAACTTGGAAAAAAACGACAAAAACGTTGCAAAAGAAAACCAAAACATTTTAAATTTTGACCCAAAAAAACGACACTAAGTTTGTCTGTTGTTTATTGTCCTCTTTTACTGTTTTCCCATTGATTTATTGTGTAGAAACTTGTTATTTTAACATCAACCTGCCAAAGGGACTATTATAATTAGCTACCGGCTATATTCTTGTATATTTACATAAATCTTCATTAATATGCACTTTTTCTGTTTTAAAATCTCAAACCAGATTAATGTTTGAGGTGTCCGAGAAGTGACCCAAAGTGTTTTCCGCTGCCTCAGTATGAATACAATGATGTGTTTAATGTACAATGATTATCTTTGAAGATTAATCTTTGAAATGTTACCTTTGTTCCAGATGTTCAGAAACCAACTCAACACCCTGTGAGTAAAATGTATTTTTATATGACACAATTACGCAAGAAAATATGATTGGGCTACTTTCCAGATATTTTCATTCAGATTTCTTGAATATATGTACTCGATATTAACCATTTCAACATTTGCCACTGATAGAATTTGGTTACTTCTCCGTGAACCATCACCTTATCGTGGTGGAGAGGTTTGTGTGTCTCTGTGAACCTGAGGGCTGTGTTGTCTGGAGCTTTGTGCTCCTGGTAGGGTCTCCCAAGGCAAAGTGGTCTCAGGTGAGGGGCCAGACAAAGAATGGTTCAAAAACCCCAATGGAAAAACAAGGTAGAAATGGAGTGACCCTGCCCGAGGGGAAGCCCCGGGCCCCCGTCTGGAGCCAGGCCCAGACGGCGGGCTCGTCGGGCGAGCCTGGTGGCCGGGTTTGCCACGGAGGCCCGGCCGGGCACAGCCCGAACAAGCTACGTGGCTCCCATCTCTCCAGCCCATGGGCCCACCACCTGTGGGAGGAACCGCTGTCGGGTGCGCTGCCACATGGGTGGCAGTGAAGGTCAGGGGCCTCGACGGACCAGACCCGGGCAGCAGACGCTGGCTCTGGGGACGTGGAACGTCACCTCTCTGTGGGGAAGGAGCCGGAACTGGTGCGGGAGGTGGAGCGCCACCGGGTTAGATCTGGTGGGGCTTACCTTACGCACAGTCTCGGTTCTGGAACTGTACTCCCTGGATAGGGGTTGGACTCTTTTCTTCTCCGGAGTTGCTCAGGGTGCGGCGCCGGGCGGGTGTGGGGATACTAACAAGCCCCCGGGCTGACGGCGCTGCGTTGGAGTTTACCCCGGTGGACGAGGGTCGCCTCCCTACGCCTGCGGGGTTGTGGGGGAAAAACTCTGACTGTTGTTTGTGCATATGCACCAAACAAGAGTTCGAGTATTCGGCCTTCTTGGAGACCTTGAGTGGAGTCCTGCATGGGGCCAGTGGGGAATCCATTGTTCTGCTGGGGGACTTCAACGCACACGTAAGCAATGATGGAGACACCTGGAGAGGAGTGATTGGGAGGAACGGCCTCCCTGATCTAAACCAGAGTGGTTGTTTGTTGTTGGACTTCTGTGCTAGTCATGGATTGTCTATAACGAACACCATGTTCGAACATAGGGATGCTCATAAGTGTACCTGGTACCAGAGCACCCTTGGCCGAAGGTCAATGATCGATTTTATAATCGTTTCATCTGATCTGAGGCCGGTATGTTTTGGGACACTCGGGTGAAGAGAGGGGCAGAGCTGTCAACCGATCACCATCTGGTGGTGAGTTGGGGGGGGGGGGGGGGGGGGGGAGGACGGCAGAGGGGGGCGCGCGCGGGTGGTTTGGGGGGGGGTTGGGGGGCGTCGGGGGGAGGGGGGGGGGGAAGAAGAGGGACAGAAAGGGGAAAAAAAAGAGGGAAAAGGGGGAAAAGGGGAACGCCTGGAGAGACCCTGTCCAACGGACTTTCAACTTGCGCACCTCCGGTGAGCTTTTTTTCGTGCATCCCTGTGGAGGCTGGGGGCATTGAACCAGAGTGGACAATGTTCAAAGTTTCCATTGCTGAAGCTGCGGCGAGGGCTGTGGTCTTAGGGTCTTAGGTGCCTCAAGGCGGTAAACCCACCGAACACCGTGGTGGACAACGGTGGTCAGGGAAGCCGTCCGACTGAAGAAGGAGTCTTTCCGGGATATGTTATCCCAGAGGACTCGGGAGGCAGTTACAGGGTACCGAAGGGCCCGAAGGGCTACAGCCTCTGCCGTGAAAGAGGCAAAGCAGCGGGTGTGGGAGAAGTTTGGAGAAGACATGGAGAAGGACTTTCGGTCGGCACCAAAGTGCTTCTGGAAAACTGTTCGCCACCTCAGGAGGGGAAGAGGGGAACCATCCAAGCTGTGTACAGTAAGGATGGGACACTGTTGACCTCAACTGAGGAGGTAATAGAGGCGGTGGAAGGAGCATTTTGAGGAACTCCTGAATCGACTAATACCCTCTATGTTAGAGGCAGAGCTGGAGGATGACGGGGATTGTCGTTGATTTCCGGGCGGAAGTCACTGATGTAGTCAAACAACTCCACAGTGGCAAAGCCCGGGGATTGATGAGATCCGTCCAGAAATGCTCAAGGCTCTGGGTGTGGAGGGGCTGTCCTGGTTGACACGTCTCTTCAACATTGCGTGGAAGTCTGGAACAGTGCCAAAGGAGTGGCAGACTGGGGTGGTGGTTCCCCTTTTTAAAAAGGGGGACCAGAGGGTGTGTGCCAATTACAGGGGTATCACACTTCTCAGCCTCCCTGGTAAAGTCTACTCCAAGGTGCTGGAAAGGAGGGTTCGGCCGATAGTCGAACCTCAGGTTGAGGAGGAACAATGCGGATTCCGTCCTGGTGGGTGGAACAAGGACCAGCTCTTCACTCGCAAGGATCCTGGAGGGGCCTGGGGTATGCTCAACCGGTCTACATGTGTTTTGTGGATTTGGAGAGAGCGTTATGACCGGGTCCCCGGGGAGATACTGTGGGAGGTGCTGCGGGAGTATGGGGTGACGGGGTCTCTACTCAGGGCCATCCAATCTCTGTACGACCAAAGTGAGAGCTGTGTCCGGGTTCTCGGCAGTAAGTCGGACTCGTTTCAGGTGAGGGTTGGCCTCCCGCCAGGGCTGCAAGCTTTGTCACCAATCCTGTTTGTAATATTTATGGACAGGATATCGAGGCGTAGTCGGGGTGGGGAGGGGTTGCGGTTCGGTGGGCTGGGGATCTCATCGCTGCTTTTTGCAGATGATGTGGTCCTGATGGCATCATCGGCCTGCGACCTTCAGCACTCACTGGATCGGTTCGCAGCCGAGTGTGAAGCGGTTGGGATGAGGATCAGCACCTCTAAATCGGAGGCCATGGTTCTCAGCAGGAAACCGATGGAATGCCTTCTCCAGGTAGGGAATGAGTCCTTACCCCAAGTGAAGGAGTTCAAGTACCTTGGGGTTTTGTTCGCGAGTGAGGGGACAATGGAGCGGGAGATTGGTCGGAGAATCGGCGCAGCGGGTGCGTGTATACATTCCATCTATCGCACCGTTGTGACAAAGAGAGCTGAGCCAGAAGGCAAAGCTCTCGATCTACTGGTCAGTTTTCGTTCCTACCCTCACCTATGGTCATGAAGGCTGGGTCATGACCGAAAGAACGAGATCCAGGGTACAAGCGGCCGAAATGGGTTTCCTCAGGAGGGTGGCTGGCGTCTCCCTTAGAGATAGGGTGAGAAGCTCAGTCATCCGTGAGGAGCTCGGAGTAGAGCCACTGCTCCGCACCGTCGAAAGGAGCCAGTTGAGGTGGTTCGGGCATCTGGTGAGGATGCCCCCTGAGGCCTCCCTAGGGAGGTGTTCCAGGCACGTCCAGCTGGGAGGAGGCCTCGGGGAAAACCCAGGACTAGATGGAGGGATTATATCTCCAACCTGGCCTGGGAACGCCTCGGGATCCCCCAGTCGGAGCTGGTTAATGTTGCTCGGGAAAGGGAAGTTTGGGGTCCCCTGCTGGAGCTGCTCCCCCCGCGACCCGACACCGGATAAGCGGACGAAGATGGATGGATGGATGGATGGATGGATGGATGGAAGAATTTGGTTAATTAGGACATTAGAAGAAGCCTCAGGTCAGCAAATGTCCGTCAGTGGTTCACTAATCTTTGGCTTGTTTCATGATCCAGAAATACAAATTCACCCAGTGAAATCCTGCTCAATTCGTTTGAGGGAAATATTTGCAATCAGCATATTCACTTCCTTTGTTATGGGATTCAGAGAATGTCGGACCTAAATGCAGAGACAGCAGGCAGTGGTGAGCTTGACGATTTAATACAATAAAATCCATACAAACAAAAGGAGTCCAAAACGTAGTGGAAGTCAAAAAACAGGAATCACAAGAAACAGGAACACAGAGACAAAGGGGTAGACCACACACACACACACACACACACACACACACACACACACACACACACACACACACACACACACACACACACACACACACACACAGACACACACAATCACAATCACACAATCCAATACAGAACAATGATCTGACACTAGACAAAGACAACACAGAGACTAAATACAAGAGGTAACGAGGGTGAAACAAGGAAGAGGTGACACAAGGGCTCAGGAACAGGTGAAACACATCAGGGTGGGGCAGACAACAACATAGGCGGGAAAACACAAGGCAGGAAGTAAAAACAAGACATGACAAGGGGGACAAACCGACTGCAAAATAAAACAGGAAACTGAAACACATGCACATACCACATACCAACGAGAAAAATGAACTTAACTTAAAAGGTCTAGGATTGTAAATCGATGTGGGTACATATTAAGTAACAAAAAGCATACTTACTTACACTGAGAAGTTCAGATTAATTCCACTAAACCCAATTAAGGTCATGTAAAATCCAAAAGTGGCACATGGCAACAATGAATATCTGTGCTCACTGCTGCCACTGGAGGCCAGAAGCTGGATTACAACAACAAGGATGTAGAGGTCTGTTTGTCTTCACTGTAAAGGAAAAGTTAAGTTGTATTTTGTTGTGAAGCACTGTGTTGTTTGTACTCAGGGCGAGCCAGAGAGCAATCTGACCTATGTCACTGTAAACCATGCTAATCAGCAGGCCTCTTCTTATAAAAAGGTGAGTGACACATTCTATTCATTCAGCTATGATTGATTTTTAACTTCTGTAAAGGCTTAAAGGAGCAGACTGTATGATTTAGGGAGATCTGTTGGCAGACATGGAACACAATATTCCAGGGTTTTTCTTAGGTTTGTGGAAGACTTAGGTGCATGTATTTGGATTCAAGGGTCCTCCCTCAATTTCACATAATCGCATAATAATAACACTCAAAAAGCTTAAAGACAAAACTTGCTAAAGAAGTCCACTGGAGAAACTTCTACATTCATTACATCTTAGAAAAGTTATTTAGTTAGTTTTGATCCTTACACTGAGTTTACATTCATTCGGTTTAAGGTCAGGGGTGTCAAACATATGGCCCGTGGACCAGAATCGGTCCACCAAAGGGTCCAATCAGGCCCACTGGATGACTTTGCAAAGTGTGAAAATTGTAGAGAAGTAATTAATTGCAATTGCAAGTTCTCTTTCCATAAATTAACGACTTTAATCTTAGAAATTCTGATTCTATTCCTACAATGGCCTTAGAACGCCGTCGTAGCAGAACCAGCACGCTTTCACCAACATCAAGCTGACAAGAAACTCGGTGGCAGATACAGTTTCTGATCTTTCTGGAGTGGTTAACTGGTCAAATTAGGGGTATGTGGCCCAGGAACTAAAATGAGTTTGACACCCCTGGTTTAGGTGTTACCTAAAACTGCTTGGGTGCTGTGCCTAAGCCCTAGGGAACCCCCTGTATTCATTTTGTTTTTATTAGTGTAAAATCTTTTTTTGTAAGCTGAGAATGAGCCCTTCATATCTGCATATGGAACAGGTCCTCTTTCCTGGATCCATAGTTTACAGCAACCCATAGGCATAATTTACAGGGGGGACAATAAAAACTGGCCAGTGCCCCCCTTCAAAACCCATTATAATTTCCTTTAGGTTTTTTTTCTTTTTTTTCTTGGTTTAGCAAGAACGGATTGTTGGGTTCAGGAAATACCATCGGATCAGTTCACTAAAAAGCAGTCTATAAAACCTTGGGAGCATTACGCACGATCACACGTGTGGTCAAAAGGTTGCGAAAAACTGGGAACATTTTCACGCATGGAAATTCTTTATAAATCCCGACTATTGCGAGGAATGTTGCTACGACAAATTTCACCCTGCTTCACGCAACTCCACAGTCTCCACCGCAGCGCTGTTAATCTGGACCGGTATGTGCGTAGGCCGAATCCTCCTAGCAGGGCACGGAGCAGGCCCATGGCGGCAGCTGCAACCATGATTTAGCTGCCACCCTAATACAAGGAAAACTGCGAGGCAAGAAAACATAAAGACTCCGGGGGAATAAGATCCCGAGAGCGAACTTAACTATTTATCGAACTAATTCATAATTTTAGCTATTTTTAACACAAAAAATTAAGTATAATTTCATAGAAATGAGGTTTATTGACCATGAATTTAAAAAACAAATGTAAAACTAGCGGCAATAAGTTGATGTTAGTGGTGAAACTAGTGGTAGGGAAAGAAAGCGCAGAAAAAAGCGACACAAAAAAAAAAAAAACGAGTTGCATGGTCAACGGGAGGGCAACACAAGGGATGAACTTTTGGCAGTGGAGAGTATCTTTTCATTTCCAAGCCTGAAACCTTTTTCCATATACTGAAAGAACACAAAATGACTTACCAGAAAATAGAGCTCACTATAAGGTTTGGTAAATATAGATCATATTGTAGTTACTAAGCGTGAATCATGTAACACCTCCTGTTTGTGTCAACAGGTCAAAAGGAGGAGGTGACGTATTCTACAGTCAGAAGTCAGAAGACAGAAGCAGACGAGGATCCCAGCAGTCTCTACAGCAATGTCAGAAACCCAAAATAAATCAGAGGAAATGGGACTTCTCACAATGACCTGTTCATAGATCCTGCCGTCAGAGTGTTTTCTGTCTGTTGAGGAGTGGACAGTTGGATTTGTGCTTTGTTTTTTTTTCTAGTTTTGTGTTGTACTGACTTTGCTGAGCACCTGGTAAGGACGCCCCCCAGGGAGGTTTTTCCAGGATCATCCAGCTGGTAATAGGCCTCAGGAAGACCCAGGACTAGGTGGAGAGATTAGATGTCCACTCAGGCCTGGGAACACCTCGGGATCCCCCAGTGTCCTGATCTCCCAGACCCGATAAGCAGATGGATGGATGGATGGATGGATGGATGGCTTTGCTTAGCATTAAGATAACTGTTGTATTATTCTGCACACTGTTGGTCTGACTTGGTGTTCTATTACTTAGCTGGTTTATTATTTTGTAAAACAAAACCCATTAAACAGAATTTGCAGCTTTGTTGTTCCTTATCACAAATAGAAGTTTTTATTGTTATGGATTGCAACTTTGTCGCTACAAAACAGATGGTTTTGACAAAGAGGAAAGGCTACCAAGCATTACAGTCCTTATTGTGTTTCAGTTTTTCCAATATTTATGTCCAGATGTTCAGTTTTGCAACAAAAAATAATTTTAATTTATTTGTACTCTAATGTAGTTGCTGCAACGTCCATTTTAATTTGCACTTTTTTTGTGAACATAATTTAGCATCCAAAGATGGGATTTAGCATCCTATGGGGCATGAACTGCGAGCCTCACTGTTTTATGTCATTTTGGCAGTTGAGGTATTTTATTATGTTGTAATTTTGTGTCATATTGCATTAGCACTGCTACGATACTCAGTAAAAAGATTTAAATTGATGTTGTCTGCAGTGTTTAGCTTGTCAGTAATTCATAAATGAAATACAAGTCGGACTCACTTGACAGCATTTCTTCTAGGAGTGGGGGAAAAAATCGATACAGCATAGTATCGCAATATTTTCCGTAGCAATACTGTATCGATACACAGACGCCAAGTATCGATCTTTTATGATATATGTGTTGGTCAGTTTGTCTGCTTGACAATCCCATTTTGCAGCAATAAAATTGAAGTGAGATGAACAAACTGTAAGGTATCTTTTTAGATAAAACAGATGTTGATAAAGTTTCCTTTTGGGGACATAATTTGAAATTGGGAAAAATTTGAAGTTGGAAAAAAGGTAATAAATTGCAATATATCGCAGAATATTGCAATATCTTTAAAATCGCAATAATATTGTATCGTGACATAAGTATCGTGATGATATCATATCGTGAGGCCTCTGGGGATTCCCACCCCTAATTTCTTCCTGCCTCATCTTTCAGATTCAAGCCTGAACTTGTCTGAATCTTGCTCCCACACAACTGATTAAAGAGATCAACGCTGCATCATTTTAAAGCGTTATACCTGCCCTGTTGCATGTTTCAGCTCGTTAACTGCCAATCCCATTTTCTAAAACATTCACAAGCGTTTGGAGTTCATCACAGCTTCTAATCTAACGCATGAAAATCGACTCACCGAGACTTTAATCTTTATTTCGGTCCTCCC
The DNA here is from genome assembly GCF_010015445.1 of Perca fluviatilis. NCBI lineage: Eukaryota > Metazoa > Chordata > Actinopteri > Perciformes > Percidae > Perca > Perca fluviatilis. The sequence goes on along the minus strand of NC_053129.1, from coordinate 30,682,187 downwards.
ACAGTTGTATGTGATAAGTGAATTGGTTGCCTTCATCTTTTTAACATTGATTTATTTTTAGCCAAAGTTATGTTACCATATTTGGCGATGCATCTGAGAACAGGGACGGTGTTGAATCTCCTTACTGCTGAGTGCAATAACACTCTAACATCCAAGACAATCTGTAAGAAAATGCAGATTCCAAAAATAATCCATGCTCAATATTGTATTGCGATGTGACCATAAAGTGACTTTGACGAAATAATAAAGGTGACTAAATGTTGACTGTGATAGACCACTATATCTAGAGAACATTTGTAAGCATTTGTGGGTTGATTTTCATGGTCAAATTAACTTTTTGAATAGTCGGTGCTTTCTTTCGCAAATAATTGTGACTTCAGCTGCTTACAGAGAGCTTTGTGTGTGTGTGTGTGTGTGTGTCTACACAGGAACCTAGTCGACCAGTAGTGACTGTTGATGATTCACCTCCTGGTAATTGGTCACTCAGCAGAATGACATCCCTGTTTTCTGGAGCGTAAATATCTTAAAAGGATGACAAAAGCCTGTTCAAAGTTTTTTTCAAATGGAAATCATTTATGCTTTCCTGACCTCAGTAGTCCCAGACAACGTTTAACCCCTGTGTTGTCTTCCCATCAACCATGAAGTTGTTGTCTTTCCTTTAATAAAGTAAAAAAAATATTCCATTTGTATCTGTGGGCGTCAGTAATTTACAGTAGGCCAATATCATAACATAAAGAAGACCCATGCAACAAGCCACTGCAGAAGTTGTGCAGTTTGTTCTCCATAAATGTTGTTAATCACTGCATAATAAAAGCTAAAGCCAGAGTCTATCCATAGTTTTTACACTTTGGAACCTTGACTTTTTTTTTTCTTTACTTTATTATTTGAGGATGAGTACCTGTCGAGTATTTCCATGGTGCATACATTGATTTAGTTATAAGTCTAAAAGAAACGGTCTGTCTCAGATGTTCTCAGCTGACCTAAGACAAGGTTTAAGTCAACAACTGGAAACGGCACAGCAGGTCAAACTGATCCAAATGCAGCATCTATGTTATTCTTGTTATCTGCAGTGTTGTTTGTTAGGCTACTTCTATTTTGTAAGAATAGCCCTTTTCTGCCCTTTGACTTGGAGTCCCACTTTCCTCTTTTTATTTGCATTTCACAATGATATGATAACATACAGTACAGTGGTGACTGGCGTGACAAATAAGGCATAATACTGGGCAACAGCATGTCAGTGACCAGCATGTCCCTTGCTCACCCAAAACCAACGCCGGTCAGTCAGGGATCAGACAGGGACGAACGGCAGGGACGCGCGACGCACGCACACCCACACTCACACACACACACACACACACACACACACACACACACACACACACACACACACACACACACACACACACACACACACACAATACCATACAACCACCAACAAACAGAAAAGGGAATGAAATAAAGTAAGATAAACTGAAATACACAAAGACTCAAATAAGGACAGAAGAGAAGGAATACATAAATAGACATTACTAACATAAATAGCTGGTTGGTTACCAGAGTTATACTGTCTTGTCTGTATGCCTACACTCTCAGGACAGATGTGTGAAAAATAACACATAATGTATACACACTTTTGGACAATATTTTGACTTTTTGTCTGTGTTGTTGGTAGGGTGAAATATATGATTTTTCAAAATGCATTTATTGAACAATTCAATACATCATGTTTCAAAATAGTGTGTGGACATTGACACATCCATTCTGAGAGTGTGTTTTAATTCGGCCTCACCTATGCCATGCGCACCCGTTTATCTAAAAACATTTTCTGATAAAAGATAAAAATACAGATTTGTTTTGCATTTTGTGTTTACATTTGAGATTATACAAATACCAAAAACATCTTTGCGGGCATACTTCATTTGTGGATGTAGCATCCTAATTTAGGAGGAAGGCGGTCAACCATTAAATCTCGCACATTAACTGTGAGACTAACGATGACCCGCGAGGTCAGGGTTAAAACGCGCAGTCCCAGAGAATATTGGGAGCTAGCATTAGACAAATAGTAATGCATGTTTTGGTAATTATGGATATAAGAAGGTGGCTTAATGGAAAAGTAAATTCAACAGACAAGAATAAAGATACATCCATGCACGTAATGTTAACACGCAGCTGGAGCTGCTGGCTTTCCGGAGGGACCGACAGCACACGACAGGAGATCCCGACTGAGACGCGTCGTTGGCGGCTTCAACGGTGAGTCCAGTGTTGCTGACTGTTGTAGTTTTTTAACGCAAATTAGCGTACTGGCTGTATGCCAAACGATTAAAAGTTGGCAGTTGTGGGTAAACTCAGGGTTGTACGTTATGTTGCTGGCATTTTGGTGAAGTTAATCAGCTTTTTGCTTTCCTTGGAAAATTCACTGTGACGCAGTCATCCAGTGAGTGAGTTTTTTCTGTTAGTGTGATTAGCAATTTTTGTAACATGTTTTTGTATCAAAACAAGGGCTTGTTAGGCACTACCTTAATACATAATTAATTTTTCTTATTAATTAATTCATTATCAGCAGTGTGAACTTGTCATTATGTAGTGGTGCTTGCATTTTATCACGTTTCCAACCATGTTTAAAGTCCAGACACTCCCCTTCAATCTGTTCTGTTCTGGCTACGGGCTTGTGTTTATGCATGGAAACTGCACATCTTTGCTCCACCTTGAATTTTGGCCCTCAAATAAGCAGCTGTTGGGACAATGCCATGCTTCTCCTCACTGGGGAAAAGTTCATTCACTGAAACTAGAAATATTGTAAGCCATATGTTCAGCACCCAATCATTTTTGGGCACCACACATATCAAATCAACATGAGCATTAAAACTAACTAAACTAACTTCTAAGATCTAATGATTGTAGTTGGACTTCTTTAGCAGGTTTTGTCTTTAAGCTTTTTGAGGGTTATTTGTGTATTATCTGCTCTAGCTTTTCCAAAATGTTGGACTCAGATATGGTTTAAACATCTACTTCTTTTACTCATTGTTTGTTTTATTTGGATCAGAAAAAAAAGAGTACAGTACAAATGTTAAATGAATAACTGATGTTAAAGATTCATCTTGACAGTAAAGTAGTAAATATAGTAAATCTTTAAAATATCCAAAGGGAATGGAATAATCTAGTTTGAGGGGCAGTTTGCAGTTCAGTTGCAATATGCATTGGACCTGGAACTAGTTTTTCCGAGGTTAGCACGTAACACGTAAGCAGTAATTTTGTACTGTGCTATTGAAATTTAAACGAAAGAAAAGATGCAAGATAGTTTGGAAGCTTTTAATTATTATTCCTTCTCGTTGGTAGTCCATTTGTGATACAAAGAGCAGTGTGCTTTTATCACTAATGCCACATTTTCATAAACAGGGTTTAACTGCTGACGTAGTAGTCTGGATCAACGTACTACATGCATTTCCTGGATAATTGCCAGACATCTGTAATCTGTGTTGCCATTTTCAAACTCTGTTCGCTTTGGGAAACAACAATAAACTTTGAGCTAGCGAGCTATACGCTGAAAATGGCAAGTTTAGAAGAAAAATATGGATCGTGCAACAAGGCAGGCCTACTTGGTTCCTTCGGGGAATGATTGTAAAGATTTACAAAGAATATGTTTTCTGCATTTACTCTCTAACTGGGACGTTTTCATTTGTGGAAATGGGCAAATGTTACACCAAACAAGTTCCATTCTGCAGAGCAGCCGTGTCTGCGTCCAGAGCTTAGCGCCGTCCAAGCCGATTGTAATTAGTTTAAAGAAGTGCAAACGACCCAGAGTGTTTTTTTCCCTCTTGATATTAATCAATTCTGTTGCACTACTATTACTACTACTATGGAATATAATGCTGTACAAAATAGTTTCTACTCTCTTGAACTGAGTTGAAGTTAGGGCTGCCCGATATTTTGTTTCATCGTCTACATCGCGATGTGCGTATGCGCGATAGTCACATGGCATGACGTGCGATGTTTACGCTACAACTTTTTTGCTGCTGGATTGAAAAGTAATCTTTCACCGTTCTCTTTTTAAATGATTGTAAGCCGCTGACCCTTCCCCTTTTAAGACAGGTGGCTATGTGGGCAACGTGTGTATGTGACGTAACGTTAGTCCGACGGCATTTGTTATAGCCGTGTGTACCGTAAGCGGCAGCTGCCACAAACACAGTGATGCACATCCTTTCCCATGGGTAGTGAACATGCAGTAGTCAATGTTTTATGTTATCTGCAATGACGAAATAAATCGCCCTATTAATGCTACGTTATTACAACGTCTCCCGGCCATTTTGAAGTGTGGAGTTACCAGAAAGCTGCTATACCAGCCAGGCTAAAGCTAATATAGTTATCCTAAAGAATCAAGGGGTCTGACCCAACTAACGTAACGGTTTAGAGCCGCGAAGCTGGAAACGTAACACTTATCTACAACAGCAGCGTGTGTCTGATATAATGTAATTTACAATGATTGAAGTGTTCTTGGATATACAGTTGCTAGTCTGTGACATGCAGGCTCTGCATGTGCAGCGAACCACCAATCACAATCAATGTTGATCAATTTATCCAACAACCACAACCTAAAATTTAGAGGAAGCAACATGCATGCATTATTAATGTAATTGACATGTGCCTGGATTGATAGTATTATAAAAATACAATGGTGTCATGTGAGTCAACCATTGTATTTAACTACCTTATTTCTAGTGCTGGACGACTAAACGAAAATGTATCGATATCGAAATTCTGGTGCTGGTATCACCGTATTTTTCCCAAGCAGATCATTTTGATAATTTATTACTGTTGATAGGTGTACTTTGTCCTTTAAACCATTCTACTGCGTGTGTAGTCACGTGACTTCGCCCGGAGCAGTCAGCCGCATGGAAAGCATAATGGAGGATAACTCAAACACGGAGTCCGAGTCAACTGAGCAACTTGTGCCCAAAAAAACCCCCGCAGTGTACGTCGCCTGGAAACATTTTGGCTTCAGAAAAGAGGATTTAGAACAAGGTGATTTTTTATTTATTTTTTTCTCTCTCTCTCTCTCTACACACACACACGGTCCGGTTCTGGCGTTTGTTTTTATTTTTTTTTTTATTTTTATTTAGAATCTAATACATCGAACAAATTAAGAATTACAAAGACAAAACAAGCTTCAAACACCCCCACCCACCCCCTACCACCCTCCCCATGTATTCACACCACAATCGCCACCACATTCAACTCCACATTTCGTAGTGTTTTAACAAAAAAAAAAAAAAGCACAAAGCAAACAAAATAAAGAAACAACAAAGAAAAGAAAAAAAAAAAAAATTATATAAATCAATCCTCTAATTCAAGTAAACAAACATTCCATTTCTTTTCATGTTCAATTATTCTGTTGTTATTCGTTGCTATGATTGTTTCCAGCATATGCTGATGATAAACTCTATTCTTAAAGTGTTTTATACATAAATTTAATGTAGTTTTAGCTTTAAAAATAAACATTTTACCTATCAAAACAATCATATTCAAAAGTGATTACATTTACCCTCATATACACATAACAAAACATTCTGAGGTGTGATTCGCAAAACAATATCCATAGACCTTAACCATATCTGTATCTTGGTCCAAAATTTAGCCACATGCAGGCAAAAATAAAACAAATGCACTCCCGTCTTCCTCCTCATCCCCACAGAACCTGCAACAAGGGTCTTTTTCTATCTGCCACTTAACCAGAGACTTTTTTGTTGCAATAATTTTATAAAAGATTTTAAGTTGAAATATTCTGGAATATGAATCAATTGTAGTTCTATAAATTGTTTTAAAGTAATCTTTCCACAAAATTGGTTCATTAAATTCGTCTTCCCAAAACAAGCAGGTTCTGTGTGGAAAAAGTGCAGTGCCTGTGATATTTAATTTCCAAATATACAGTGCCTTGCGAAAGTATTCGGCCCCCTTGAACGTTTCGACCTTTTGCCACATTTCAGGCCTCAAACATAAAGATATAAAACTGGAATTTTTTGTGAAGAATCAACAACAAGTGGGTCCCAATTATGAAGTGGAACGAAATTCATTGGCTATTTCAAAATTTTTTAACAAATAAAAACCTAAAAAGTGGGCGTGCAAAATTATTCAGCCCCTTTTACTTTCAGTGCAGCAAACTCTCTCAGAAGTTCAGTGAGGATCTCTGAATGATCCAATGTTGACCTAAATGACTAATGATGATAAATAGAATCCAGCTGTGTGTAATCAAGTCTCCGTATAAATGCACCTGCTCTGTGATAGTCTCAGAGGTCCGTGTAAAGCGCAGAGAGCATCATGAAGAACAAGGAACACACCAGGCAGGTCCGAGATACTGTTGTGAGAAGTTTAAAGCCGGATTTGGATACAAAAGATTTCCCAAGCTTTAAACATCCCAAGGAGCACTGTGCAAGCGATAATATTGAAATGGAAGGAGTATCAGACCACTACAAATCTACGAAGACCCGGCCGTCCCTTCTAAACTTTCAGCTCATACAATGAGAAGACTGATCAGAGATGCAGCCAAGAGGCCCATGATCCCTCTGGATGAACTGCAGAGATCTACAGCTGAGGTGGGAGACTCTGTCCATAGGGACAACAATCAGTCGTATACTGCACATATCTGGCCTTTATGGAAGAGTGGCAAGAAGAAAGCCATTTCTTAAAGATATCCATAAAAATGTCGTGTTTAAAGTTTGCCCAAAAGCCACCTGGGAGACACACCAAACATGTGGAAGAAGGTGCTGTGGTCAGATGAAACCAAAATCGAACTTTTTGGCAACAATGCAAAACGTTATGTTTGGCGTAAAAGCAACACAGCTCATCACCCTGAACACACCATCCCCACTGTCCAACATGGTGGTGGCAGCATCATGGAAGACGGAGATTTGTCTTCCAACAAGACAATGATCCAAAACATAAAGCAAAATCTACAATGGAATGGTTCACAAATAAACATATCCAGGTGTTAGAATGGCCAAGTCAAAGTCCAGACCTGAATCAATCGAGAATCTGTGGAAAGAACTGAAAACTGCTGTTCACAAACGCTCTCCATCCAACCTCACTGAGCTCGAGCTGTTTTGCAAGGAGGAATGGGCAAAAATGTCAGTCTCTCGATGTGCAAAACTGATAGAGATACACCCCAAGCGTACTTACAGCTGTAATCGCAGCAAAGGTGTCGCTACAAAGTATTAACTTAAGGGGGCGGAATAATTTTGCACGCCCAATATTTCAATTTTTTATTTGTTTAAAAGGTTTGAAATATCCAATAAATTTCGTTCCACTTCATGATTGGGACCCACTTGTTGTTGATTCTTCACAAAAAATTACAGTTTTATATCTTTATGTTTGAGGCCTGAAATGTGGCAAGAGGTCAAAAAGTTCAAGGGGGCCGAATACTTTCGCAAGGCACTGTATATTATTTTATTTATCTTTGCACCAGATAACCATTTTAAACATCTTATTGGTGGGAGACAAACCATTAATTTATTCTTCTTATCATTTTGCAATTTCTTTTTCCAAATTTGGGGAATTGCAGAAATTAACTGGTTAAATTGCAACCAATCGAGAGAAATGCTAAAAAATGTTTTCAAGTTTTCATAAGAAATAAAATCTCCAGATAAGTCTAAAAGGTCATTGACAAAAATTAACCCATTTTTAACACATTCCTCCCACAACAATGGCCTGTCTCCAACCATAATTTTGGAATTCATCCATAGCAACTGTGTCTGAATATCTTGAATTGTATCTGGAGGGTAGTACTGGAAATTCAACCAAGCCTTCAGTGCATCCTTGAAGAATGGTGATAATTCTTTTAAACTAGAACAAGGTGATTAATTTTTGTTCATATGTCGTTATCGAGGTAGAGTGCAACTAATCGTGATTTGGATTTTAGGTCATATCGTGCAGCCCTACTTATTTCCTTCTCCAAAATAACTTCAGAAGAGTAGTCACTGCGCTTACTTGCTTTGGTGTTTGTAAAGTATTAAAATTCAACAAGAAATGATTCACATAAGAAAAGTTAATTATTTTTTGCACATTTTTTTATGCACTCCCCTACAAAATTACCACAGTAGTCGAGAATGATTTATTATTACCAAAAAGAGCTATTTTTTGTCATCTTGTAAAAATTTGTCTGTAGTCTTTTTTCATAGATATATATCGCAGGAAAGTTTTTTCCAATATCGTGCAGCCCTAGCATTTTCAAGCCCTACTGCTCACATACAGGAAACAGCACACAGTTTATGGAGTGAAGGGCTGAGGGTGAAGCCCACACGTGGAGTCAGATCCAGTTCATCCTCTGAAACTCCAGGAGGAGGAGTGAAACGAAAGTGCTGCAGGAGGCTGGTGAAGAAGATGAAGAGCTCCGTCCTAGCCAGACTCTCTCCAGGACAAATCCTGCGACCTGTGAGAGAGAGAGAACAAAGGAAAATGTTCATCTCATATGCAAGTAAGTGATGGTTAAATAACCACCACTTGTTCATTTACTTGCATATGTGAATTTAATAAATTCACCAACCTGCAGAAAAAGGCATGAAGGCGTCCCGCTTGACAAACTTCCCGTCTTTGTCCAGGAAGTGAGCAGGATAGAAGCTGTGTGGTCTCTCCCACTCACTCTCATCATACAGGACAGATGTCAACAGAGGAAATACTGTGGTACCCTGCGGACAATACAGAAAAACATTCTCTATGAGCAATAATATTTTACTACTATTTAACTACATAAAAAAAGTCACAAAGCACAGAAAGGAATTGCTACATCTTAAATTATTGTCACATTTTGTTTCCTGAAGATGCAGCTACTGTGTACGAAGGACCAAACGGTACTTGTTTGAACGGCGTATTGCATTGTTTCCGGTTGACAGTGCTTATGTTTTGCTGATGGCATCTTGCTCGGGTAGCTCGACGCAGTTAATGCTGTCATATTCTTCATTACAGCAGCTCATTATCCACTTTACATTTAAACCTCAAGCACTCGTATCTCTTTCAGTCTTTTAACGACTTTCTCGCAAATCCCACAGTTGTTTACCTGCTATTAGCTCTGTTAGCTGCTTTAGCATAGTTAACGATGGCTACTTTTTTTTTGATAACAAAGATTTTGACAACGTTTTGCTTTGGGGACATATGAAATTGGAAAAAGGGTGATGAATTGCAATATATTGCAGAATATTGCAGTATTTTTAAAATCGCAATAATATCGTATCATTGTGATATCGTTTTTTTTTTTTTTTTTGGGCCTGGCAGTGGTTCCTGTTGGCCTGGCTGCCTACCAGGCTCGTACCCTTATAGGTGAAACACTGCTAGGTGTTTTATTCAGTCTGACCTTCTTAATGAAGTGACCCTGGAAGGTGATGTCTTGGCTCGTTTTGTGAGGCACTGCCATTGGGGCGATGTTGGCCAGTCTCTGTGTCTCATGGATGACAGCGTCGGTGAAGGGCAGGTTCTTCCTGTCCTCAACCTGCACTTGACGACTTCCTATCTCCCTGCTCAGCTCCTCCTGGACCTGGTCTGGGAGAGGAAAATTTATATATTTTTTTTTTTCATGAAGACGATTTGTAAACCTTATTTGCTACTTTCAAATCTTGCTAGCTTTTCAACATTACCAACCCTGCCTTTAAGTTTCTTACCTTGTATTTTGGGATTCTTGGCCATAAACAGAAGTCCCCATCTCAGAGTAGTTGCTGTTGTGTCAGTGCCAGCAGCAAAGAGATTAAAAACTGTCTGCATAAGGTTGCGTTCGTTGAAGTAACTGTTAGCAATCCCAGATTCCTGCAGATAAAAATAAATTGGTCCAGTTATATAGTCAAATATGATCCAAAACTTTGTTACAAATGAAGGATTGTGATGTAGTGATGCTGCTGTGGATTGCACTTTCTTTTCATTCCCTTCCCTCCATTCCTTCTTACTGATAACTACTGTTGGCCAGGGAAGGTAGATAGACAAAGACATCATACCTTGATCATCTACGCATCCAGGACATCCCATTGTTCTGATGGCTCGTTATTGCAAAACACCAATAGTCTGAAAAATTTGCCTTTGGACCGACAGATCATTATCCCAAAAACAAATGCCCATTGTTCCGAAAATACCCACTCTTCCTGCATTTGAAAACACGATTTGTGGCCTGCAGTAAGTCCATAAAGTGCAGGTCTACAGACTCTACAGCTAACATAGTTGGTACCAATAGATACTTTAGGTCTTTTAGGAATTTATAATACAGACATAGATCGATACTTGATTTTGAATTGATATTGGATTAAATGAAAATCTTTTTTTTTTAAACCCATCCCTATTCATAAAGCAAATTTAAATCCAACCCAAGTTGACCAAAGTGCTAAAATAACTAAAATAGCATAACATGGTAACAGAAAGAAAGCAGTAGAGATAACATAGCAATACTATCCCATGCTCAAATGGATAAGTAACAGAACAGATAGAAAATATAAAACATAGAAGAGTTAAAAGTGAGGAATAAATATCTTAATTATTAATAGTGATAAGCTTCCCGACCTCCAGATTTTGCTTTCGGACCAGAAAGGCGTCCACAAAGCCTCTGCACATCTGTGGATTGAGGGTCTCTTTCAAACGACTGAACAGCTGTAAGTTCTGTTTCTTGTTGAAAGCGAATATCGCCTCTATTTCCTTCTTCCCTCCAAACCATTTACCGATCCATGGAAACATGTTATACAACTGTTAACAAAAATATAGATGCATCAGTATGTACAAAGAGTATTTAACAGGCAAGTAAAGAATCCCATCATTTCTTAAATTCAGTTCAGTATTATGTATTTGAAAATCACAATGCTTAAAAAAGTGTAAACTGAATAAACATGAAATGTCACCTGTACTGACGGGGAGCCCACAAGTTGAACATATCTGTTGGTTTGATCTACCAGGGATGTAAACTCTGGATCATCATATTCAAATCTGCTGCCATAAACAATGGAGCAGATAATATTAGAGACCGCATAGTTCATTGATTGGGTCGTATCAAAAGCTTCACCTGTAACAAGGGAAACAGGGAAAAATTCCAAATCATGAGTGTTGGAAATATGTCGTGTGCCATTTTGTGATAAGTGAACAAAGCCTCTCATCAAATCAGAACCAACCTTGAACCAATCCTCCTTTTCCCTGTTGCCCATTTCTTATCTATCAGCTCTCACATCATCAAAGTGAATCAAGCGATTATTAGAAAATGTATATATTCTTGTCTCATAAAACATTGTGGAACTGAACCCTGCGTGTCACTATCTCTGAGCACTTCTAACTGCTTTAAGAGTCAACTCACAAAGGTCAAGCCAGTGGATGATAAGATACAAATCACCAACAATTGTGAATGGATTGTTTCATTAAAAGAGGATTGACGAAACATTGTTCATCATGCAGTAGGTTAAAAGTCACTTACCTTTAAATGTCTTAAAAACGTCAATGAGGTGTTCACATTCCTCAATGATTTTGTCCTCACTCGCCTTCTTGCCCATCCCAAAGTCTCTCAGGTTAGTCAAAGCAAAGCGCCTCATCTCTTTCCACGAATCACCATTGGCCCATATAAGCCCTGAGATTAAATTAGTTTTTTTTAACTTAAAAAACTTGGAATGGGTAAAAGACAATAAGACCTGTCCTCGACTAAATACATTCTTATTTTTACATTAGTCGATTTTAATGGACAGATCAGTAAAACCAGAGTTTCTCAAGAAAGAGTAAATGTTTTGACCAGAGATGTGCTAATAAGCTTCTTGGAAATAAGTAATTCAGCATGAAAAATGCAAATGACTGATAGACTTAAGAAATCTTAGTTTCCGAAGACCAAAACGGCCGATGAGTTAACAATCTTAAAGACACATTTACTGGAAAATTAAAAGAACAGAAAAATTATTTCTAAAAAGCTCTTTCCTTACCATGCCCTTCATTATATTCCTGCATTATTAACATTGGATCTCTTTCACCAAACTCATCAGCATAGTTCACAAGTGCCTCTTTCACCGTCTTGTACCCAGCCAGGACCACCACTTTTTGGGGTCCCAAATACACAGTGAACACTGATCCATATGTCTTGGAAAGCTAAGAACAGGGGCATAATGTCATGATGTATTTATTATAAAACAAACATTTTAAAAAGAAGGCAATGAAGATGTGATTGTTGTAACAGTGTTGTTGCCTGGAGAGGACACACAACAAATCCCCCTAAAAGAACAGCAATTTATTCCTCACCTTCAGTAATGTGTTGTAGAGTCTCTTAAGGTCAAGCTGCAGCAGGTTCCCGATTAGGGGAAATGGTTTTGGTCCTGGAGGTTCCTTACTGTCTTCTTTGGAGCTGAAGCTGGAGGAGGAGATGAGGTAGACGAGTAGCAGGACCAACAGACCCCCCAACAGGGAGATAGAGCTGGAGGACTGGAGAAAAAGTTCTAATACCCCCATGACTTGTCTGAAGTTGCTTCCTAACTGAGAAAATATGTTTCCTCCTGGATCCTATAGTTTTGTGAGTGTTCTGGTTAATAGGGATTTCACAACTAACCCTAAACTGCTGTAATGTCCCAACTTCCTGCTGTACATTTATTGGTGCTTACTTGTGGGAGTGACTTCCACAAAACTCACATGAAAGCTTTTCTGACCTTTGCTACTACTTCTCTTTTGACTACTGCTGCTGATGCTGCTGCTCATATGGCATTCCAAAAACCTCACGTCCAGTCCAGCATTAACCTAAAGTCTCTTAAACTTCAACTTTCAGCTGTATTTTGTCCCCGGAGGGCAATTGGTCATGCAGCAAGTTATACAATACATGAAAAACAACATAGTCATACAATTGAAATATACCAGTGTGCTGGAAGACCAACACTAGCCACTGGTGACTGACTTTGACATTTCCAAGTGTACAAAGCACAGCATCAATAACATCTAAAAAAAGTGGCAAAGGTACAAAAATACAAATACCCCCAATAAAGTGCAAAGTGACCTGGCATGTTGAATACATGATCAACATCTCTTCCATCATAACACAAATTGTCTACATCAGTGGCATAGACATCATCATTATCCTAATCATCATCACCATCACCAACACGAACCCCATCATATCGCTAAGTAAACTACACACTTTGCCAAGTGAATTGGGAGTTATTACCTCCTCCCCCGGCCTGATTTAACAAGTGAAATGGCTGTGGGGATAAAGAAGTGCTTGTACCTGTTACTCTTAATCATAGGGAATCTGAACCTAGAGCCAGAAGGCAAAATCTGAAATTCAGAATAAAGAGTGTGGGTGCTGGTGGACAGCATGGCTTCAGCTAGTGCTGGCGGTATAATGGTTCACACCGAATACCGGTGTATATTTTCGTTATGATATACATTTTTAATATACCGCCACTAGCGGTGTTGAAATTAATCAAATAATTGATGCATCGAATTGTGGACATGGACGATGCTGCATCCATAATCGATTGGGCCATAATTGATTATTTCTGTTTACAATTTAATGTAGGTCTAACAGCATTTCTGTTTACATATTCTGGTATGTTTTCCACATTCAGGAAGTGCCATGTGCTCAGTGCTGTAGTTTTATGTATCCAATTTATTTAGTATTAGAGCACTGCAGAATGTTTTTTTTTTAAGCTTGAAAAGCTATGAATTAAATATCCTATATGGCTTTACTAGAAAAATGTATTTGACGCTGACAAAAAGAGGAGCTGTGTGTGTCGTTTGGAGGTTTTGGGGTTTTAAATAATTGTGCTTAATGTACTCGTCACACTAACGTTGGTCGGCCGTGCTAGACCTGTCACCTCAAGCATGCAGCGGAGCAACATAATGAACACAATAACAATCCACCAATGGTCCCACTACAGACCGTCAAGAAAGACGGGTTCAGAGCAATGATTTAAAACACTGGATTTAAGATGTCTTGCCTCACTGAAATACTTCCGCCAAACCACTAACGTTATTCAAACAACACCAAAGCAGCTGACAGCGGAGCTATGCCCACTTTTCTACAACAACCTAACGTTACCTGTGGTCAAGGTAGTGTTTAAACAGCAATCTTACAACTTTTTGGTTTTGAAAAGGAAGCATGTTAAAGTTGTTGGTATGTGTATTTATTTAATTTAAGTTTATTTTACTACTTTGTATTTTGCACAATAAAAAAATAGTTTAGATTTTGTAACTGTTTCATGCATTTTCCTTCATATAACGTTATATAATGTTGTGGAGCCAAGCAAACCCTTTAGTAATCAAAACTTTTTTTTTTTTTAGTAAACATGATGACATTGAAACTTTTCTTTTTATATTCTGACAGTACTGAATACTGACAGTATAATAAGCCATTATAAACCTATATAAAGACCCAGTCAAGCAAAAGAAAGAAAATACCATGATATACCGTGAAACCGCCAGAATCTTAAAAAATACCATGACACAAATTTTTGGTCATACCGCCCAGCACTAGCTTCAGCCTTCCTCCCTACTTGTCTGTTGAACAGATCAGATAGCATACTCTGCTGTATCCCCAAGATCTTGCTGCTCACTTTCCCAATCCTGGATAGTGCGTTTTTGGCCTTGATGCTGAGGTTCCTGTATCAACAAATTAAAGAAAAGGTTAAAACGCATGATATAACATCTGTAAAATAGGATCATGAGGGTCTTATCAACATGAAACTGAGATAACTTCTAGAAGCAGAAGACGTTGCTCACCCTTCTTACACAGCATCTCAGTGTTATAATTAAAATTCAGCTTGTCATCAATGAAAATCCCCAAGTACTTGTAGTTATCTACAAAGTCTACCACCTGTTCCTTGATTATACTACTCTCAGGGATTAATGGCTTTTACCTAAAATTGATACTCATATCCTTAGTTTTTGTTATATTCAGTTGAAGGAATGCACACCACTGTACAAACTCATCAACAATGGGACCATAGCTGTTTTCACCAGCATGAAGAAGACTAACTATGACAGAGTCGTCTGCAAACTTTAAAATGAATCTGTTGTCGCAACTAGGGATGTTACGAGAACCGATACTTTACTTCTAAAATGACAAAACGCAGACAATGCCCATTTTTTTTAAAGCACCGTAGGCACCGTTAGAGACAATGCGACATCTTAGCAGCATCAGTGCTGCGCCTCTTCCTGGAACTGATGGGGGAAGTATATGCTTCAGAGTGTTCCAGTCAATATATTCAGAAGTAGGAGGTCACGAGCAAGTGGCCAAAGTCACGCCCTTCTACTTCCAGTACATATATTTCGAAAGTCAACGGAGATACTGTAGATTCTACCCGACCTAAAAAACGGAATGTTCACTGTAAACTCACGGTTATTATATTTATTTTTACAAAAACGGTTGTAATGGAGCCTTTTATACATGTCGTGTTTCTTTAGAAATAAATAATGGACAAATAGAGTCTTTAAATGTAAAGTTATTCACTGTCAAAGTGACGCAAAAATGAATGGGAGTCAATGGAATGCTGGCAGAAGGTGATGGCTTGTTAGCCTCAGAATAATTTTTTTCAACCATTATCCAGGTAAGTCAATTGAGAACAATTTCTCATTTGCAATGACAACCTGTCACATTCAGACAGTTACACATTCATACCTGGAAGCTGCCCAGTACAACCGCAGTCTGATGGCCACTGAGGGCTTAAGGGCCTTGCTCAAGGGCACCTTATTGGTGGTAATGAGGGAGGGACAAGCGCTGCTCTTTCACTTTCCCACCCAGATTTTATCCTGCTGGCGACCCCCCTTAACCCCTTAAGCCACCACTGGCTCACGAATAGGACCATAGGAGGTACGCTTTCCAGATCCTCGCTTACACCCTTGTGTTCTTCAGACAATGGCTGCCAGCTACAGACTGTTGTTGGAATCCTGTACAGTGAAATACAGACAAACTTTTACACTGTTAAGCTGTCAGAATTTTAACTGTGTTTAATCCAGCTGCTAGCTAACAGTAGACTAATAATACCTGCTGCCAAGTGTAGTGTTAACTAGCATGACATGTGGCGATGTTTCAGTTGCCTCTGACGTCCATTTCGGAGCATCAGAGAGAAGTGCAGACATTTCAGTGCCACCGAAATGAGGCACCGAAATCCGCGTTGCTATTTGGTCGTTAAGGCACCAGTGCTGTATTAGCACCAGGTCTCGGTACCCAACCCTATTTTTAATACTAATACTACTACTTCTGGGGTCCTTTCTCTGAATGTGATTACAGTTGAAAGCCTGATGTATCTTGTACAGATACTCAAGGGTGCCTTGCAGACATGTTCACAAGTAATTTTTAGGAAGTCCAAGTCGAGTCTCAAGTCTTTGAGCTCAAGTCCAAGTCAAGTCTGAAGTCTCTGGCCATCTGATCTGTCCCTAACACTGTATTGTTAAATCTTATGAATTCAAAGCATGTCCTGTAGCTACCATCCATACAGTACAGTATCAAAATCAGTTGTGGGATAACTTTATGGGGTCTACTTAACACATCCTCTAGCCCTTAGACCTGGTGAAATATTAACCTAAGTCTGTGGATACAACTATAAAGATACAATTTGCCTGTTCCCAGCATTAGCACTTTTCAATGATTAGCTTGTTGTCTGTGACCATATATGCAAAATGTAACGTCTCTTTCACTCAAAAAAAATGTCTAACGTTGAAGTGGAAATCAAGAGAATAGTGGCAGCGCCACACAAGTTACAGAACAACATGCATCTCAGTGTCAGTCCAAATTATGCACAATAAGCTGTTTGAACTCATTGATGTAATGCCATTTATTTTCGAAGTGTTAGTACGCTCAGTGAAACTGAGTCCAGCATGAGGGAGATCCGACTCAGAGGAGGAGAGGTTAGTGAGGCCAGCGTCTCCATGGCAGGTGACGAAATAGTAAATAGGACTACAGTAACAGAAATATTTGCAGAATTAAGACATTCAAGACGGCCCAGTGTTTGGTGGATCAGGTACACCTTGTTCACTTAATAGCCTACAAATCATCCACAGGATCAATTACGCATCACATGAGTTTGCCTCCCCCGACACAGCGTTTGTTCCTGGGGAGATAGATCCGTGCGTCCCGCCTCCTGCAACTACTAACTATAAAGATACAATTTGCCTGTTCCCAGCATTAGCACAACACTTTGCTATGATTAACTTGTTACCTGTGACGATATATGCTACATTTAGTCTATTTCACATTAGCAAGTGACTGACTGGAAAAGGGCAGGGGACATGCAGCTCATAATACGTTTCCCCAACGTATATGAACCAAATAAAAGAAAATAGAAATACATGAATAAATTTAGATTAAAAAAGCAATAATTGCATGAAAATAGGTTGTTGACGAGTCTCGAAGCTCGAGACCGAGTCAAGCCTGAAGTCTTTTGGGTCGAGTCGCAGGTCAAGTCTGAAGTCAGCTGTTTGTGCGACTCAAGTGCGACTCGAGTCCGAGTCTCAGACTCGAGTCCCCATCTCTAATGCCTTTTGCGTAGATATCAAACGACGAAGGTTGTGACAGTGTTGGTAGTTGATCCCCTTGGAATGAGAACGTACACGTACAGCAAAACAACAAGGGACCTAGGTTGACCGTCCTTTTGAAAATTGAAGCTGACTTAACTGCAGTGTTCTGCACTGCGTGGTGTTTTAAGTGATTAAACCGATTCGTTGTACTGCTATGTTTAGCAGCAATCATTTTGTATAATTTTTTTTTGCAGAGGATAGCAGTCTGTTCCACATCTGCTTTCCCAAAACCGAACCACTTCCAGATGATTGACACGCTGTGCGAACTTTCACAGTTTTTAATGACGTCAACTCAGGATAATGACCGTCGTTAAACCGGTGGAGCCATGCATGTCGTTGGCGTGGATAACGCTATGATGGTATTAGGTCAACAAGATGGATATATGGCCATTATCATGATTTCATCACAACAGCGACACCATTATTGTTTTCACCTTGTGAGTCTGTGTGTGTGTGTGTGTGTGTGTGTGTGTCTCATCGTGGAAAAATCTGGTCCTGGAGTCATGTACTTTAGTGGAAACAGGTGTTTTTATTGTACTTTGCCAGATGTCTGCATCCAGATTTTGTTACCATGTTGGCATTGCGACCGTGCAAGATGTAGTCACGAAACTTTACAGGTGTGTAGCTGAGATCAAAATAAAGGCCAATTTTGAAAATGAGGTTTGGAGCAAGGGTATTCGAAGTAGAGGTGTTGTGAAATGTTTGTTTATAGCACTTGAATAAGCAATTCATGTTGTTTAGTTAAAAACCGTTTAAAGGAAATGTTAAATGATAGTGTTGTGAAAATTCAACATTTACATTATTTACAGTACTTGATTTACAGCTAATATGTGAAAATGTACACAACCTTATTAATTTAACAGTAATTCAGTTCTACTGTGAACCGTTACAGGAAGTGCTTTTATTTTGAAGCAGCCTACACAGAAGTTGTGATGAGATGAACATGAGACGCTAAAGTTTTTTAGATGCTTAAGTTTGTTCACTTTCTTGTTTGTAAAACTGCAGCATATTGAACAGTAAAATGTTCACAGCAAAAGACAAGCCTTTTTAGTCGTCATTTGAAGCCACTTCACTACAAGGGGGGTAGAAAGTAAACAAGGGGCCACCCCACTTAATGCCCCTGGCCTGATTTGGCATTGCAGCTGATGATCCCATAGCAAGATGATCTGTAGTTTTCTTCAATAAAATATATAACTATAACTGTGAATGACCCCCTTCTTACGACATCTGTGTGGTGCAAGAAATTAGCACTTCATAAACTGGAAAAAAACAAACACTGGCAGTGGACATAAACCACACAGCAATTATATTTCAGTTATTTTTCTTCTGAAACATATTTCTGAACAAAAAACATGTTGGAACATATACACTTAATATTTAGTAGATGTGCATCAAGAAGATTTGCAGCTTTGAGTTTAAGGCAGTTGGGATGAGGTGAGCACCTCCAACTTTTATGCTGTTGTACTCTGTTGAAACATTTCAGGCTGTAAGAGAGTTGCTGCCACAATGGTCAGAAATATTGAGGTCTTTATTGTTTACATGACAATATTAAATTTGTATTTAGCTAGTTACAAGAAAGCCATTTTTGTTAGAAGTTTCAAGATGATTGTGCTCTGCAGGTATACAGTATGTAGCTAATAAGGAAAGTCCATTGCTGGAACATCAGTACTTCTAAAGCAGACATTCAACAAACATTTTTTTTAATTACATCAGTGGTGTTTAATATTTTCATTACTGTAACTACTTTTTTAAAACTTACACTTATGAATGGTGGACAACACACACTTTATGAGGAAGCTGACACTATTTTTAGGGTTGCCGTGCCTGGTTTGATAACAATATTTTGGCTCAAATGTTGAATATGAATCTTAAATTCCAGTCTGCTGTCAAGCAAAATTCTTAGGTATTTATGTGGCTCAGCAAGGGTGATATGGATACATGTAAACTTTTAATGGCAGGATAGTCAGAGATGCCAATGGATGTAGAGAATACCATCGACCTGGTCTGATTGGCTGACCTTGAATGCAGCTAGATAATCGCGGCATCACAAGATCACATGAAATTCCATCATTTCCGGCTTCAAGTAATGGATTTGTGTCTCAACTACCAGCTTATCAAACCAATCAGCTTCCGGTATGGAGCTACTGGTATCTACAGGCTGTGGTTTAGGTGTATGTGACGCCTGAGACTGTTCGTTAAAACACAACGGCAGATGATATAGACAGATTGTGTATGGAGTATATATATATGGTATATATTTTTTTTAAGTGCCTGCCCTTTTCCAAACCGTTTCCAATGATGGCTTCTCAGATGGTTCTGTGTAACAAATCATCTGGTGCATCATCAGGTTACTGATCTGCAGTTAGTTACTTATCTGCAAATCTTTGATTTTTTTAGTGTTGTTGCACTACATGGAATATAATGCTGTACAAATGAAAATATACTCTCTTGAAGTCATAAAGGTGGGCCAAGCAGCATTTTCGAGCCCTACTGCTCACATACAGGAAACGACACACAGTTTATGGGGTGAAGGGTTGAGGGTGAAGCCCACACGTGTAGTCAGATCCAGTTCATCCTCTGAAACTCCAGGAGGAGGAGTGAAACGAAAGTGCTGCAGGAGGCTGGTGAAGAAGATGAAGAGCTCCATCCTGGCCAGACTCTCTCCGAGACAAATCCTCCGACCTGTGAGAGAGAGAACAAAGGAAAATGTTTATCTCATCTGCAAGTAAATGAACACCTAGAAGTGATATGGCTAAATTCACCAACCTGCAGAAAAAGGCATGAAGGCGTCCCGCTTGACAAACCTCCCGTCTTTGTCCAGGAAGTGAGCAGGATAAAAGCTGTGTGGTCTCTCCCACTCACTCTCATCATGCAGGACAGATGTCA
The DNA here is from genome assembly GCF_010015445.1 of Perca fluviatilis. Classification (NCBI taxonomy): domain Eukaryota; kingdom Metazoa; phylum Chordata; class Actinopteri; order Perciformes; family Percidae; genus Perca; species Perca fluviatilis. Next base: position 30,661,814 of record NC_053129.1, on the reverse strand, counting down.
AGAGAGGATATACCGTGGTCCCCTGTGGACAATACAGAAAACATTCTCTATGAGCAATAATATTTTTAAACTACATAAAAAAAGTCACAAAGCACAGAAAGGAATTGCTACATCTTAAATTATTGTCACATTTTGTTTCCTGAAGATGCAGCTACTGTATACGAAGGACCAAACGGTACTTGTTTGAACGGCGTATTGCATCGTTTCCGGTTGACAGTGCTTATGTTTTGCTGATGGCATCTTGCTCGGGTAGCTCGACGCAGTTAATTCTGTCATATTCTTCATTACAGCAGCTCATTATCCACTTTACATTTAAACCTCAAGCACTCGTATCTCTTTCAGTCTTTTAACGACTTTCTCACAAATCCCACAGTTGTTTACATGCTATTAGCTCTGTTAGCTGCTTTAGCATAGTTAACGATGGCTACTTTTTTTTAGATAACAAAGATGTTGACAAAGTTTTGCTTTGGAGACATAATATGAAGTTGGAAAAAGTGTAATGAATTCCAATATATCGCAGAATATCGCAGTATTTTTAAAATCGCAATAATATCGTATCATCGTGATAAAGTTTTTTTTGGGGGGGCCTGGCAGTGGTTCCTGTTGGCCTGGCTGCCTACCAGGCTCGTACCCTTATAGGTGAAACACTGCTAGGTGTTTTATTCAGTCTGACCTTCTTAATGAAGTGACCCTGGAAGGTGATGTCTTGTCTTGTTTTGTGAGGCACTGCTATTGGGGCCATGTTGGCCAGTCTCTGTGTCTCATGGATGACAGCGTCTGTGAAGGGCATGTTCTTCCTGTCCTCAACCTGCACTTGACGACTTCCTATCTCCCTGCTCAGCTCCTCCTGGACCTGGTCTGAGAGAGGTAAAGTTTTAGTTATTTCATGAAGACGATTTGGTAACCTTATTTGCTACTTTCAAATCTTGCTAGCTTTTCAACATTACCAACCCTGCCTTTAAGTTTCTTACCTTGTATTTTTGGATTCTTGGCCATGAACAGAAGTCCCCATCTCAGAGTAGCTGCTGTTGTGTCAGTGCCAGCCCCAAAAAGATTAATAACTGTCTGCATAAGGTTGCGTTCGTTGAAGTAACTGTTAGCAATCCCAGATTCCTGCAGGTAAACATAAATTGGTCCAGTTATATAGTCAAATCTGATCCAAAACTTTGTTACAAATGAGGGATTTTTTTTTAAAGTGGTAGTAGTGATGCTGGTGTGGGTTGCACTTTCCTTTCATTCCCTTACTGTTGGCCAGGTAAGGTAGATAGACAGAGACATCATAGCTTGATCATCTACGCATCTGGGACATCCCATTGTTCTGATGGCCCATTATTGCGAAACCAATAGTCTGAAAAATTTGCCTTTGAACCGACAGACCATTATCCCAAAAACAAATTGCTTTTGAAAATACCCAATCTTTGTGCATTTGAAAACGATTTGTGGTCTGCAGGAAGTCCATAAAGTGAAATTCAGAATCAATTTTAAAGTTTTACTTTTTGTTTTTAAAGCACTCCATGGTCAAGCGCCTCCATATATTTCAGCTCTCCTGTCTACTTACTCTGCTGCCAGGGCACTCAGGTCCACAACCCAACAACTCCTCGTCATCCCCCGGACACGACTAAAAACCAAAGGGGACCGAGCCTTCTCTGTAGTAGCCCCCAAACACTGGAATTCCCTCCCACCCCATATCAAATCATGTAATACAATTGCTAGTTTTAAATCAAATCTGAAGACGCATTTTTACTCTCTTGCTTTTAACTCTCCTTGATTCCTGTTTTTTTTTTTTTTACAAACATTGTTCCTTTGTTATTTTATTCTATGTTGCATTGTTAATTCTTTCTTTGCCTATTTTTAGTCATGGTGCCTCGCACATGCGATTATGTATTTTTAAGGCATATTGTCTCTGCCTTCCCTGTTTTTCCTGTAAAGCACTTTGGGTCAACAGTTGTTCGTTTAAATGTGCTATACAAATAAAATGACTTGACTTGACATAAAGTGCAGATCTACAGACTCTACAGCTAACATAGTTGGTACAAATGGATTCTTTAGGTCTTTTAGGAATTTATAATACAGACATAGATCGATTCTGGATTCTGAATCGATATTGGATTAAAGGAAAAACAAATATTTTTAAAACCCATCCCTATTCATAAAGCAAATTTAAATCCAACCTGAGTTGACCAAAGTGCTAAAATAACTAAAATACCATAACATGGTAACAGCAAGAAAGCAGTAGAGATAACATAGCAATACTATCCCATGCTCAAATGGATAAGTAACAGAACAGATAGAAAATATTAGTTAAAAAAATAAAGAGTTAAAAGTGAGGAATAAATATCTGAATTATTAATAGTGATAAGCTTCCCAACCTCCAGGTTTTGCTTTCGGACCAGAAAGGCGTCCACAAAGCCTCTGCACATCTGTGGATTGAGGGTCTCTTTCAAACGACTGAACAGCCTTAAGTTATGTTTCTTGTTTGCAGCAAATATCGTCTCAATTTCCTTCTTCCCACCAAACCATTTACTGATCCATGGAAACATGTTATACAACTGTTAACAAAAATATAGATGCATCAGTATGTACAAAAAGTTTGTAAAAGGCAAGTAAAGAATCCCATTATTTCTTCAATTCAGTTCAGTTATATTATGTAGGCCTATTTGAAAATCACAATGCTTAAAAAAGTCTAAGCTGAATAAATAAATGAAATGTCACCTGTACTGACGGGGAGCCCACAAGTTGAATGTATCTGTTTGTTCGATCTACCAGGGATGTAAACTCTGGATCATCATATTCAAATCTGATGCCATAAACAATGGAGCAGATAATATTAGAGACTGCATAGTTCATTGGTTGGGTCGTATCAAAAGCTTCACCTGTAACAAGGGAAACAGGAAAAAATTCCAAATCATGAGTGTTGGAAATATGTTACGTGCCATTTTGTGATAATTGAACAAAGCCTCTCTCATCAAATCAGAACCAACCTTGAACCAATCCTTCTTTTCCCTGTTGCCCCTTTCTTATCAACCCGATCTCACTCGAAAGCGTACAAATAACACGGGTTTCTACCGTGCAATGTGTACGCGAAAGTGAAATTCTACGTGCATTACATACGCGGAGCGCTACAATTGAAGTCATGGGGACCGGTGCGTTTTATATGCACGCAGCTCGCGTCACCACGTTGTGTGTTATCGCGAGAACAGCATCACACACAAAAACATAGATATGGTTGGGTTTAGACAAAGAATGCAGGGAAAGGCTTTAATAACACAAGAAAATCACAAAAAAAAAAAAAAAAACGGTTGGGTTTTGGGAAGAAACATTGGGAAAAAAATGGCTTAACAAAAAAACACTACAAAGTCGCCAAAACGCGCCACATAAACACGCTAAAAAACGGCATAAAATCGCCAAACACGGACGCAAACCCCGGTCTCCTGGGTGAAAGTCCTGTGTTTTACCCATCCACCACCCCAACCAACCTCCTTTCATACTATAAACACAGTGGTTTCCATTACTGTAATTGGAGCGCTCCGCGTATCTGCTGTACGCACTATTTCAATTTCGCGTACACATTGCACGTATTTCACAGGTAGAAACCCGTGGTAGTTCTACGCTTTTCAGTGAGACTGGGCTCTTCTTATCTATCAGCTCTCACATCATCAAAGTGAATCGAGCGATTATTAGAAAATGTATATATTCTTGTCTCATAAAACATTTAGAACATTGTGGAACTGAACCCTATGTGTCACTATCTCTCAGCACTTGTAACTGCTTTAAGAGTCAACTTACAAAGGTCAAGCCAGTGGATGATAAGATACAAATCACCAAACAATTGTGATCGGATTGTTTTACAAAAACAAGGATTGATGAAACGATGTTCAACATGCAGTAGGTTATATTAAGACACTTACCTTTAAATTTCTTAAACACTTCAATGAGGTGTTCACATTCCTCAATGATTTTGTCCTCACTCGCCTTCTTGCCCATCCCAAAGTCTCTCAGGTTAGTCAGAGCAAAGCGCCTCATCTCTTTCCACGAATCACCATTGGCCCATAAAACCCCTGAGATTAAACATATTTGTAACTTAATTTTTATATTTTTATTTAATCGACAGATCTGTTAAACAAAGAATCACGCAAAAGCACCACTTTAAATCTTGTTTACCAAAGATGTGCTCATACATTTCTAGAAAATAAAATCATTCAGCATGAAAAAGGCATAAAAAATGTTGACAAAAGAAATCTTAATCAACTGAGACCAACACAAACGGTTAGTCAACTAAGAGGATGCAGCCCTAAAGACAATAAACATTTGCTGGAAAACAAACAAGGAATTTCGAAAAAAGCTCTTTTCTTTCCTTACCATGGCCTTGATTAGATTCGTGCATTATTAACATTGGATCTCTTTCACCAAATTCATCAGCGTAGTTGACAAGTGCCTCCTTCACCGTCTTGCACCCAGCCAGGACCACCACTTTTTGGGGTCCCAAATACACAGTGAACACTTATCCATATGTCTTGGAAAGCTAAGAACAGGGGAATAATGTCATGATGTATTTACTATAAAACAAACACATTTTAAAAAGAAGACAACGTGGTAGAAAAGTCAATGTAACAATGACTGTTTACTACAGATTTCAACTTTCTAAGCCGATTCCGATTTCCGATTTTTCATTGAGTTTGAACTGCCGATACCGATTTTAGCTGATTCCGATTTCATATTTTCTAACCACTTTACAGCACACACAAATATTTATTTTCTATCTTTTCTTTAATAGAACATTTTTTCAACAGATAATCGATCACTATAAAATAGAACAATATAAATTACTACTGGCGTGGGAAATTCACACACATCTAAAGTGCAATGTTATGGAAGGACCTTTTCCTTCTTTTCACATCCAAAATCCAACTAATTATATATATATATATATATATATATGTGTGTAACAGAGTAGAATATACCCTGTTTAATTATGGCAAAAGCGGGGCAACAATGCCACCTATTGGCACGGTGGTGTGGGTGTCACCACCACACCACAACCTATCTTGCAGTCACCTGATGTAGTCAGTCAGATGAGTGAGATAATAACACATGTTGGTCAGCAGCTAGCAGATAGTATAGTGGCACGCCTCAGCCCAACACATAGTGTACCCACACCGAGCACTTCAGTTCCACATGACACGCCCACTAACACATCCACACAGAGTCTGGACCTGTCACGAGTACAGCTAGTGCCTCACAGGAAGGTGAATGAGCCTCCAACCTTCAAAGGGGATGGCACGGACACTGTAGATGTGCATGAGTGGGAGGACCTGATGAAGAACTACGTGAAGAGGATGGATGTCAGAACGGAGCAACAAGCGGAGGAAATACTCATCCATCTCAGGGGTAGGGCTAAAGATGTTGTTAAGTCTGAATGAGGAACAGTGGCATTGATGTGACCCCGGAACCCAGACGCCATCTATGGTCTTCTCCGTAAACATTTTGCTGCTGTCCCCGGTTCACCTCTCCCCTAGCAGACTTTTACACTACACTGCCGAGGAGTAATGAGGATGCTTACTAATTACTGGCTGAGGCTCAACCAGGCTGCGACGCGGAGCGTTGATCGCCTCAAAGAGCAAGGCAAGGAACTGGACTGCCCGAGCCTAGAAGTGACGCTGTTTAGCTCAAGAACTGTCCCTCCAAAAAGCGCTCGCCATAACAATCAGGTCAAAGACAATTGACAAGTGGTTCGCGGTGGAGGTCCAGGACTGCTGGATGCGCACTCACTCAGAGATGGGTTCGAGGAATCCTGCTACTGCTGCTGTGAGTAGGAAGCCCAGTGAGAATGTACTGAAACAAAGTCGAACGTTTCACACTGCGGTACCTCCACCTGACTCTTCAGACTCTCACAGGCCAAGACGACAGACCCTTGCTGCTCTTGAACGTGTGTCATCACCATGCTGGAGAAAGTTCTACCAGAGATCTGCTCGAATAGGGCCGAACCTCCCGCAGGCCTAGGTTGAAACCCCCAGGATTGAGGGTCTGAATAACCTGCCATGTGCTGTCTGCGGTGATGCTGCCCACTCTGCTCTCACTCATTGCCGTGACAAGAAACTCTGCTTTCAGTGCTATTCACCTGATCACTCCAGACGCAGCTGCCCTGTACAGACAATGTCCGCCACATCTGCACAGTTGGGAAAACTAGTGGGTCTGCATCCAGGGGAGGACGGTGCAGATCCTATTAGTGTACCTCCCAGTAGTGATATGGATGATTTTGAGTCAGTGTTCGAGTCATTCAGTTCCGCAGCAGCCCCAGGCAAAACTGTTATATTTCAAGACACACAAAGAATCCAGAAGTCAGACAGTTTGTTCTATACCACTGTCACTGCAGGAAATGTTGCTCTGAAGGCGATGATTGACAGCGGCTCGACAGGATGCACGATGCAGCTGTAATGCGCCTCTTGCAGCATAATCCAGACATGAGACGTTGCTCTGCAGATGATGTCGTCATTATTGGATGTGGTGGTCACCAGGTCACGCCTTCAGCAGTATGTGATGTGGAAGTAGTGGTGTATGATTGCAAGATGGTTGTTCCTATGTTTGTGGTGCCTGGTCAGACTGACGATGTTATCCTGGGCAGCAACGCCATCAAGAAGATTCTTCAACTGATGAGGAAGACTGACAGCTATTGGCGACTCATGTCAGAGCCCAGCAGTGTTTCTGATGAAGACTGTCATCGCTTCTCTTCTTCTTTCCAACCAGAGAGATGGAGAGGCGAAACAGTGCCGGACAAGGTTGGCACACTGAAGTTACAACAGTGTGTGACGCTACAGCCACGAAGTGAACATCTTGTGTGGGGTAAGCTTCCTGCTTCAGCCCCAATGTCAGTTGGCAGTGCAGTGATAGTCGAACCAACTCAATCAAGATGCAGATCCAGGAAAGTACTGGTTGGTAGACTCGTTACACCAATGTGGGGCGATCGATGGCTGCCCATGAAGGTCATCAACCCTTCCAGTGAGCCCATAGTGCTGAGGCGAAACACTAAGCTGGCAGATGTGTTTCCCTGCATCGCTGTGGAGGATATGTCTCAGCCTGGCCACATCCAAGTCCACTCTCAATCCCTGACTGATGCCACGATGACAAGGACCAGGGAGGATGTCAGAAGGGCATTAGACGAGCTTGACCTACAAGATCTGGACTTGGATGCGTGTGCTGTCTCTGACGTGTGGATAGACAAACTTTCACAGATCATTGAGAGACATGAGTCAATTTTCTCACGCACAAGATGGACTATGGAGAGGCCCTGACTTTGTGCACAAGATACATCTGGTGGATGAGAGGCCATTCCGCCTGCCTTACCGCAGAGTGCCGGCAAGCCACTATGAGAAGCTAAGAACAGCTCTCAATGACATGGAAGAAAAAGGCATCATCGTAAATCCTACAGCGAGTACGCATCACCACTGGTTTTCGTCTGGAAGAAAAATGGGGACCTGCGCTTCTGCACAGACTTCAGGTGGCTCAATGCGAGGACAGTGAAAGATGCACACCCTCTGCCTCATCAGGCTGATGCTCTCGCTGCACTCGGGGGAAATGTCTTCTTCTCCACCATGGATCTTACCTCTGGATTTTACCATGTGCCTCTGCACGAAGACCACAAACGGTACACTGCCTTTTCTTCCCCTTTTGGCCTGCATGAGTACAACCGGATGCCTGAAGGTCTGTCTAACAGTCCAGCTACATTCATGCGAATGATGCTCTCCATCTTCGGAGATGAGAATTTCACCAGCCTCTTGTGTTACTTGGATGATCTCATGGTCTTTGGCCCAACTGAGCAGATAGCAATTGAACGTCTGGAGATATGTTCTCTCGCTTGAGGAACCATAACGTCAAGTTGGCACCGAAAAAGTGTCACTTTCTGCGGAGATCTGTAAAGTTCCTCGGCCATGTCATTTCTGAGTCAGGAGTGCAGACGGATCCTGGCAAGGTTGAGGCCATTAGCCGGGTGCAAGTGTCTGACCTGATGGACAGTGACGGTGTCACTCCTTCGCAGAAGAAGATTCGGTCCTTCTTGGGGATGGTGCTGTACTATCAGCATTTCATCGAAGATTGCTCCCCCAAAGCCAGGCCCCTTTTCAAGCTCCTCTCAGAACAAAGTACTGGGGGGGAAAGCCCAACGAGGGAGGAAGCCCAGAAATAAGCTCTCTGGTCATGTGAAGCTGTCGGCAGAGGATTGGACAACCGAGTGTCAGGGTGCTTTTGACACTTTGAAGCACGATCTATCGGACAGTGTGACCTTGGCCCATCCTGACTTCGGAAAGCCCTTAATTCTTGCTGTGGACACTTCTTTTGATGGGATTGGAGCTGTTCTTTCCCAGCTTCAGCCTGGTGAGACAATTGCGAGGCCGGTCGCCTTCGCCAGCAAAACACTGTCACGGGCTCAGTTGAACTACCCGGCTCACAGGCTAGAATTTCTCGCTTTGAAGTGGGCCATTTGTGACAAGTTCTCCAACTGGCTCAAGGGAAGGCATTTCACTGCATGGTCTGACAACAACCCCTTAACCTACATTCTAACAAAGCCCAGGCTGGATGCATGCGAACAAAGATGGTTTGACCTGAAGTATGTCCCAGGGCCGAAGAACACCGTCGCTGATGCCCTGAGCCGTGAGCCTTTTGTCCGGTCCAGCGTAAGCCATCGCCTGGTGAAAGAACCTTATCTGTCTTTGTTGGATGAGGTCAATGGAGTTGTTACTGGGACAGTACAGGATGCCTTCCAACTGACCACCAACTGTCAAGCTGTCCAAACCGCTGAAAGCCATGCTGATGGAGACCTTGGTCCAGAACAACATTTCTGTCCGCCATCTAGAGGTGCCATCTGCGCTGAGGAAGTGTCGGCAGTCTTGGATGTCCATCGCGCTGGTGGTGTCTCTCAAATGTCTGGCGCAAGCCCTAAGTCGCTGCAACTGCCTGAGGAAGACCCGTCCATTGTCCTCCCGCTCAGTCAGTTGACCAATCTACAGCAGCAGGATGCTGCAGTGAGCAGAGTTCTCTTCTATGTTGAGCAGCATAGAAGGCCGAACGCACATGAACGGGCGACAGAGTCGGGCTGTGTACTCAGGCTGTTGAGGCACTGGGAGAAGCTGAAGGTGCGCAATGGAATTCTCTACAGAGTGAAGAGTGACCGTCGCATGAACAGAAAGATCTTTCAGTTTGTCATACCAGAGTCTCTGAAACAACAAGTCCTGCACAGTGTTCATGATGCAGCTGGTCACTAGGGCCGTTCGAGGACTCTCTCTCTGGCCAGTGCACGATTCTTCTGGACAGGCATGGAGAAGGATATTGTGAGGCATGTGAAGCACTGCCAGAGGTGCATCTTAGGGAAGACTCCTGAACCAGCTGCTCGAGCCCCTCTTGAGATCATTCGCACTTCAGCTCCTATGGAGCTAGTGTGCATTGATTTTTGGACAGCGGAGTCAAGTGATAAGAAGACTACTGATGTCCTTGTTGTTACGGACCATTTCTCCAAGCTGGCTCTCGCCTTTCCCTGTAGAAACCAATCTGCGAAACAAGTTGCCCGCTGCTTATGGGAGTTATTAAGAAGAATTATTAAGTTTTTCTGCATCTACGGGTTCCCCAAAAGGATCCATTCAGATCAGGGGGCCAACTTTGAGAGCAGGCTCATCAAAGATCTACTTGAGATGGCGGGTGTGCATAAGTCCCATACAACACCATATCATCCCATGGGCAACGGCATCACAGAAAGATTTAACAGAACCCTTGGGGGCATGATACGGACTCTTCCCCCAAAGTGCAAATCCAAGTGGCCGCAGATGCTCCAGATGTTGACCTTCTGCTATAACTGCACGGTGCATGAGACCACAGGCTTTGTGCCGTTTTACTTGATCTTTGGGCGGATCCCGCGCTTGCCTGTCGATGTCATGTTCCATCATGTCCTGGAGGATGCTGACGTCGTCAGCCACCATGAGTTTGTACACCATCTGAGGAGAGATCTCTCTGAGGCTGCGCGGATTGCTCAGCAGCATGCCCTTGGCGAGCAAGACCGTCACGCAGAGATCTACAATTGCAGGGTCAGAGGATCGCCGTTGACTGTGGGTGACAGGGTGCTGCTAGCCAATCGAGGTGAGAAAGGCAAGAAGAAGGTTGCAGACCGGTGGGATTCAACCCCTTTTGATGTGGTGTCAGTGAGATCCGGAATTAACGTGTACAGGATCCGAGATAGCGTCACAGGAAAAGAGAAGGTTGTGCACAGGAACATGCTGCTCCCAGTTGACTTTCTGGCTTTTCCTGAGCAAGATGGAAACCAAGCAGCCTCTGGAGAGTCACGGTCTGATGCGTCACACAGGAATGCTCAGAGCTTGCACAGGAGTGCTCAGAGCTCCGTCATGGATAACGAGGAGGATACTCGAGTACGCACCATGAACTGGCTCATGCAATCGCCAGCCCAAGTGGAAGCAGAGAATGTTCCTGGAGGTGATGGCCTTGACGATGCCTTAATGGTGGATGTCATGGATGGGGACCAATTGGATGAGTCGCCAGACAGTGTTCCTGATGATTCTGAACATGTCCACATCACTCATGCACACACTGATTCATCATCAGACCCGGTACACGACACAACACACTTGCTTGTCAATGAACCTGTAGTCATAAGTGACCCTCTCACTGCAGTTGAGGTTGAGCTAGAGGAGGTTGTTTGCACATATCCACAGACCACACAAGCCCCTTCAGTTTTCACAAGATTTGGGAGGAGCGTTAAGCCTCCAAATAGGCTTGTTTGTGAGATGGCAAACCAGAGATTTGTGGGGAATATTGAACCTATATTGGGGTCTGCGTTAAGTGTCATTGCAGCGCCAATGTGTGTGAAGTGCAAATGTTGAGATTTGGTGACAAGTCGCACCCTTTTGTTTATTTATTTATCAGTCTGTTTTGGTTTATGATTTGGGAGTATGAGATTCTCTACACTAATAGGGCAAAGATATGTACAAGTATGTGAGATGTAAATGGCATCTTTGTTTGTCTGTGATAAGTATGGGTTTTGGTGCCATCCTGTCTTTACACACTTCTTAAGGAAGAATTTCTAACATTGACTTTTTCGTACGTCAGTGCCCGAAATCCACAGTTTATTTATTTGTTTTTTTCTCTGTAGTTTTGCTCATTGTATGTGTTGCCCCTATTTGGCATAATTTAAGGGGGGTGTATGTAACGGAGTAGAATATACTTGGTTTAATTATGGCAAAAGCGGGGCAACAATGCCACCTATTGGCACGGTGGTAGTTATGACATTGTGTTTACGGAACTACACAGAGTGATGCGGGAAGCGCGAAGTAGGACACGCTCCCGCGCGGTCCGGGATAATTAATAATTTTGTGAGATTTCAAATGTTCATACTTTGTATTTTACAATGTAATGTACATATATTGACGTTAGCTAACTGTCTTGAGCCCAGACTATAAGCTATCTAGTCTTTAAAATGATATTTTAGAGACTTACTGAAACGTACATTGTCAGTGTTAGCCTAGCATAATCATTTGCATCTGTTCCGTGTTTTGTTTAGACTGTTATCCTGAGACCAATGCGATTGACATACCACTGCTGTACTGTGTTACAGGTAATATCCTATGCATTTCTGTGTTAGTTTTCATGATGTTTCATTGCAATTATTGTTCGTCCGCATGAGCAGCTCTTTCTAACTGTTAAGTAGCTCACGCTAGTTTGGCTAGCTCATAGTTAGTGAAGCAGCCTGTTGATTAGGTGTGTATGACATATACCTGTGCTGTGTTTATGCTCACCTCATGTTAAATGGCGAATGGGTTTTTCTGCCTTTTTCTTATATTATAAAATGGATTACTGGGTGGTGTTTTCACCAATATAATGTCAGTACATATGGAGATATATTTGATTGTGCAAATGTGAATACAATGTAGTCTAAGGCATTGTAATGTATTAGAATATATCAGGTAATATCCACTATACGATCACATCCAGTTATGAAATCACACAGAGTGATGCGGGAAGCGCAGTGAGCAATAAGGAAGATACGGTGTAATAAAGACCCCTGTAATCCACCTGGCTGCCTCTGATGTGTAGGAGCAACAGTAGTGTGGAGCTGCATTTCATCACATACAGTTATATATATATAAATAAATAAAAATAAAATAAATATAGCTTTGCAGTATAAAGATATTTCTCAAAACACACACAGGCCTGTTTGAACGTCAACAGTAACGTTACCTGAAAACATAAACGTCACCGCTCATTTTACACATAGTTTAGCAACAAACTTAACGCTGGGGGAAGATTACTATGTTTTTAAGGTTGGTTTTGAGCGGTATGCATCCCCACTAACGAGGAAAGTGTTTTAAACAGTAACGGTAATACAACGTGTCGGATGAATACAGCGTCTCTCTTTTTTTTTTTTTTTTTGCAGTGGGGGCGGCAGAGGGACCGCAGCGTTTGCTAACGTTAGCTTCTTGTCTCATCTGGGGTCTGATAAACAGTAAATTCATCAAAGTCACGGTAGCCAACACTATTTTCCGATAAACTGCTCTGTCATATTTCATGGGACCCACGTGAGTGCGATTTTCATGTTCCAGTTGTTCAGCCTCAGAGAGGAGAGAGAGAGCGGCTAACCGTTCACCTGAGATCAGTAGAGCAGACGGCTCTGCAGAGCAGTGTATAATTACGACTTTATGACATTTCATAAACAGCTGATTGAGCGGCGGTGCGCTGATGTTGCGCGATGTAATCATGCGCCGCCCAAGTGCATTTGACCGGCATAAAATCGTCATATGTCAGACTGGCTGGTCACGTGAAAATCGGCCAATTCCGGTCACCGGTTGGTCAATCGGTGCATCTCTACTGTTTACATGCACATAACGTTCCGGTTTTGCCCTAATTCCGTAAAAGACAATATTCCGACTTTATACATGGCTAATGAAAGTGAATATTCAAGTAATATTTACATTTCCATGTAGCCGTGCAAAAAATATTTTTTTTTTCTAAGTTTACCAGCGGTGGTGGACTTGTTGGACCGTGTGAACACGTGTTTACATGACCTGTATCAAATTCGGAACATTGTCATATTCAGAATAATAGTGGAATATTGGTGTAAACATACTCATTGTGGCTGCCTGGAGAGCACACACACAACAAATCACCCTAAAAGAAAATCAATTGTTATCAGTCATCTTCTCACCTTCAGTAATGTGTTGTAGGGTCTCTTAATGTCAAGCTGCAGCAGGTTCCCGATTAGGGGAAATGGTTTTGGTCCTGGAGGTTCTTTTCTGTCTTCCCTGGAGCTGAAGCTGGAGGAGCAGACGAGGTAGACGAGTAGCAGGACCAGCAGACCCCCCATCAGGGAGATAGAGTTGGAGGACTGGAGACACAGTTCTAATACCCCCATGACTTTTCCTGAAGTTGCAACTTCACTGGCCAAATATTTTTCCTTCTGGAGCCTTCAGTTTTGTGAGTTTGCTTTTAAAGATGGATTTCACAACTAACCATCAACTGCAGTAATTTCCTCATTCCCTGCTGTACTGTGATTGGTGCTTCCTTGTGGGAGTGACTTCTTCACATAACTCACATGAAAGCTTTGTTGACCTTGGCTAGTACTTCTCTCTCCGCTGCTGCTATTCATATAGCATTTCATAGCGTCCGCTCCAGCAACCACCTATATTCTCGGAGTCTACATTTCTCTTAATCAGAGATGGCAAAAGTACTCACTTCCCGTACTTAAGTAGAAGTACAGATACTTGTGTTAAAAAATACTCTGGTAAAAGTAGAAGTACTGATTTAACCTCTTTACTTAAGTAAAAGTAACAAAGTACAGGCTTTGAAATGTACTTAAAGTATAAAAGTAAAAGTAGCCTTGCGAATGACCACTTTTTATGCAAAGCTACCTGGATTATTGTGACAGAGACTACTCAGTCAGAATCTTATTAAGCTGGAGCCCCCCAGCTTAATAAGATTCTGACTGAGTAGCAAGATATGAATTCAATTGTGATTCTGTGAGAATTCACAGATCCAGTTTCTCTTTTTTAATCGTCCCCTTAACATTTAAAGGAATCTATATGTATGTGTGTGTGTGCTCAAATATAGAAAGAAAATAAAGGATACAATATTAATTACTAAACATAGATTAATTAAGAAGTTCCCCATACTTTTAGAGTTACACAGCACATTGGCCAGGAGTCATACTTGATGCCTCCTAGCCTATCTCAAACATCTCTCTCAGATAAGGCCAGGGATGATTGGGAATGTCTTGCTGCTTGTCTGCCTAATCTCTGGGATCTCTGTTTTCTTCATTTTCAATCATGTCGCCGTCCATACTACTAGTGCTAACCGCGTCACCCCATCAAGCTGCAATTATTTGCGCGCCAAATGAATGCAGAATGCGGCCCGAATTTGTCGAGTCCGTCTTGTAGTGGTGCGTTACATGCAACGTAGTCTACAGTATATTCCCATCCAATTAGATTGAATTCGGTATTGATCGCGAAAAATAATAACGGTAACTCCAGTGAAATTATTTGAAACTTGTTAGTGAGGACTAGATTAGGACCGTATTTAAAGCTGATGCTGGTTTCAAACTTCGCCCAGGTGTGTCTGTAAACACGCGACAGAGACAACTTCTCTTTTTTGATGCTTTACAAGCAACGTGAAACCTAGCTAACAGGTGAAGAACACAAACAACTAAATCACTAGCTAAACTACTTTAACTGTACATGAACTATAGACCAATACAACAACAGGCTTAAATGAACTGACAACATAAGTTATACGACTTTACAGTTCTCAAGGACGCATACACACCATCTCAACTGATTATCCTTCGGACAGCAGTCTCTCTTTCTTTTTCTCTCACTCTTTTCTGTGTGCGCGACGCGCCATTGCGGTGTGAGGCGCGTGTCCGCTTATTCTCCCGGCATTACGCGACCTCTTGTACAAAACTAAAGTAACGAGCCAATTTTAAAAATGTAAGGAGTAGAAAGTACCGATATTTGTGTTAAAATGTAAGGAGTAAAAGTAAAAAGTCGCCACAAAAAAAAATAGTAAAGTAAAGTAGAAATATCCTAAAATCTACTTAAGTACAGTAACGAAGTATTTGTACTTCGTTACTTCCCATCTCTGCTCTTAATACTTTAATACCTAGTATATACACAACACATTCTCATTCTGCGTCATTTTGTTTCATCATTGGCGTCACTTGTCAATAAACTTGGTACCCCTCGCATGTCAGACTGAGGCTCACCTAGAGTCGCCGTTCTAAACAGGGGGAACACATGGTTATCATTGTGAATTCAAACAAAACTACTAGTCTAGTAGCCAACTAGGCGAACCCGGAAATGTTCCTGACAAGCTACCATTACATACCAGGTACCAATGGATTCCAGGGGCCTCATGTATAAAAGCTTTCATACCAGAAAATGGCGTACGGCCAAAACTTGAAAAGTACCTACACACAGAAATATTCACATGTATAAAACCGGGCCATATTAATTGTCTAGTTTGACATGTTTCTGCAAATGAACATGCTTTTTAGTACAATTTTAGAACAAGAGTTAACATTTTTTCTGTTTTAGTTCGTGTGTTTTAAGGCCTTTCTAGAGACAAGGATCACAAACTAGCTCTGGTTGTAAATACAGACATCCCTAATGATGACATGAGGACAGATGGATCAGTGGCAGTGTCAGGAAAAGAAACAGGAACAGGAACCATCAACATGTTTTCTGATGCTGAATATTTATTGCAGTAAATGTAAAAGCTTGCAGTGGTTAACCAGACTGGTCCAACTGCTGCGCTTCAGGTTCTCTCTGAACTACTAGACTCACTGCACACATGTAGGGCCTCTGCTGATAACAGGCCTCATCGTTCCAGAGTCCCCAGTCTGAAAGAAACATGTTAATCAGTGGCAGTAGGGATTTTTAATGGTTGAGGTGAGAAGCAAAGGGGCAACAACAGTACTGAAGCTTCTTATGAATTTTCTATAGAAATTAGCAAACCCCAGAAAACGTTGAACTTGCTTCCGGCGTGTGGGAGTTGGCCAATCCTTCACCGCTCGCACCTTATCAGGGTCCATCTTGTCCTTCCCCTCCGCCACCACGTAGCCAAGGATTGAAACAGTCGGGACCTGAAACTCACATTTCTCAGCTTTGACAAACAGCTGGTTGTCGAGGAGCCGTGGTGGATGTGTGAGTCAAGATCTGAGGAGAATATAAGGATATCGTCCAGATACACAAAAACAGACACATTGAGCATCTCCCTCAACACATCATTCACCAGGGCCTGGAAAACAGCAGGGACCTTAGCAAGGCTCAAAGGCATAACCAGGTATTCGTAATGCCCACTGCGGGTGTTAAATGCTGTCTTCCATTCATCTCCTTCGCGAATCCTCACTAAGTGGTAAGCATTTCTGAGATCCAACATGGTAAATATCTTGGCACCTTGGAGCAGTTCAAATGCAGAAGATATTAAGGGGAGTGGGTACCGGTTCTTTATGGTGATGTCATTCAATCCCCTAAAATCAATACAAGGGCGGAGGGTCTTGTCCTTCTTACCAACAAAGATGTGTTGTGAAACAAGGTACAGGTGACACGAGGGCTCAGGAACAGGTGAAACACATCAGGGACAATCACAAAGGCGGGAAAACACAAGGAAGAAACACAACACAAGGAAGAAACACAACACAAGGAAGAAAGTAGAACAAGACATGACAAGGGAGAAACAGAGACTACAAAATAAAACAGGAAAAACTTTAACAGACAACCACAACATGATAGTTGTGTTGAATGCTAATAAATTACGGTACTTACTAATCTAGGTCACTCTGTGAAACCTAGAGTTTGAACTCTGAGTAGTAACAGTTTACACATCTTCTTTGTAGCGTCCATGTTTGTTGTTATGGTTAAAATCAACATTCCGACTTTCCAACTTGAGAGCAAGTGAACACACCAAAGTCGGAAGAACAACTTCCAATCTCGGGAACTCAGATCAGGGAGTCAGTCCAGGTGAGCTGACAAGCTGAAGGAGAGGGCCAGGCCTCGTGTTCAGAGAACCTGTTACTGTTTCAAACTGTACAACAATTATTATTGGGATATTTGAAATGGCAATGTACCAAAGACCTTGCGGTTCACACCTCTCGATATTTCCTAATGTTTGCCTCCCCACCTTTAAGCATTGGATCCCGCTTTCGCATGTTCCCTGGGTCGTCGGGGGCGACTCGGGTCGGGGGCGTCTGGCGCCAGGAGGCTTGGGCCCCGTCATAACTGCTTGCAGTTCTAGTTATTTATTTCTTCTTCTAAGGGTGATTCAGAGCTGCTGAGGATAAACACAGGTTCAATGTGTACATCTCTGAAAACTCTTCAGGGTAAGGTGGATACCTACAGCAAACTAATTTCATGATGAGAGGCAACCGAAAGATCAACAGTCTATTCTAATAAGTCGTGGGAAACGAGGTGCTGCTATGTTTCTTTTACGCAGGTTTGACTGTCCAACTGCCAACAATTATTTTGAAAACCGTTTGTGCCATTCTCCCAGTGTCATTAACATGAACCTCCAGGTCATCCTGGCAGCAGCACATGGGAGCAGCTTAGGACACATGAGTTCTATGAGAGGACTTTGCAATAGATCTTTTTCACAGACACAGACAGGACAAGTCTGAACAACCATCTTTGGCCTTCTCACATGAGGCCAAATGGCCAAATATTGGCCTCGGATGAGAGACGTAACAACTTCAAGAACCTTAAAGTGCCCATATTATGAACTCTGGGATTTGGGGTGTTCTTTTGTGTCTCTGGTGCTTCCACACACATACAAACTTTGAAAAAAATCCATCCATGCTGTTTTGAGTGAGATACAGGTTTCTGAATGTGTCCTGCCTTCAGTCTCCCAGTGAACTAACCACAACCGTTAGCTCGTAGCATTAGCGTTAGCCGGCTAATGCTAGCGCTAGCCGACTAACGCTAACGCTAGCATGCTACGTCGTTCTCAATAGCAAAGCACTGCTACAACACACACAAGTTCACCATAATCTACAAAAGAACTACTTACATGTGCGCCCTCATTTAGAAGTCTCCCAGCTAATCCTGCCTTGTAACTGACCAAAGTTGGAGAAACGGCTTTCTTTTACTGTCTCTAGAGTTAGCTAGCTGACATGATCTACATCTGAGCTACTGCGCATGTGTGAGTGCAATCAAAGATAGTACAGAAGAAGAAGATGAAAAGAGGTCTCACTCTGTAGCTAAAACAGAAACCAGGTGAAAAGAGGATCTGCAGCATTGAGAGAGAGCTGTGCAGTACAACAATAATATGGTGTTTTTTGAAAATTAAACCATGTAAACCTATTCTGGTACAACCTTAAAATACAGTTATGAACCTGAAAATGAGCATTATATGGGCGCTTTAACCAAGTCCAGTTACCCAGCTGTCCAGTTAAATTTAACCTTCCTTTGATACTTTACAGTAAAAAAAAAATGCGGTCATCTTTTTAACATATTTTTATTTTTGAGGTTCACATTTTGAAAAGCACACTTGCTGCCCTGTTTCTATCCAATATTAATAGATTCACTCAGGGAAAGTGAGGTCAGGAAACTGCTGAACGAATATCATTTCTTAATTATTCCCAGGATGATTCAAAGCGGCTGCACAAGTTCTAAATCTCCTCAGGGAGAGGAGGACACCTGTATCTTTGTATATTTTTAGGATTACGGTCGGCAGTAGAATCAAATAATCCCTGAGCAACGAGGCAGGAGAGATGTAATGGGCCCAATCCCAATGTCTATACTCACAGACACAAGGGTTTACTCCAGGACATTGCTAACAACCCGCAGGAGCCAATTTATAACATGCTGTACAGTCTGCCCCAGGTGCATGACTATTTACTCCACATGCCTCTTCCCAGGAGTCGTCTTCTTCTCCGCCCACCATGGCAGTTCCCAGTTCAATTACCCTCACCAGCTCACCCCTGTGGCCTGACATGTCACCACCTCGTCCTATACACAAATGCTCTGGCCTATTGTCATACCACTACTCATCGCCAAATTGCATCCCTTCACTGTGGGGAAACCGTACATTTACCAAGACTGGAAGTTATTCTTCTGATTTCGGTCTTTTCCTGTGCTATGAAGTTGGAAAATCTGAATGTTGATTGTAACCAAACAACAACAAACATGGATGCTACAAAGAAGATGTGTAGACCGTTACTACTCAGAGTGACCTAAGTTTAGTAAGTCAAGTTTTTTATTAGAATTTAACATGAATATCAAGTCAGATTTAACGTTCCATGACTTGTTA